>NW_015518215.1:1780-3155 GCF_001515645.1 Sinocyclocheilus grahami | reverse complement strand
GGCACCCATTCACTGCAGAGCATCCATTGCTGAGACACTGATGGAGGTTTATAAATGAGGTTTAGTCCTGTCCAGCAAGGAGTCGCTTCAGACCTCAGAGAAAGTCCTTGACCAGAAAATACACACTTTTATACTTGATGATCATGTTTAAAACAACCAATAACAATTTGATTGGTTCCACTCATAATGGCCTGACTTGCAGCTGATAGTTTTCCCACTTGAGTTTATTTAATCATGTGATAAGCATGCCGTTTCTGCATGGCCTTAATAAAGCTACGGGATTCATGACACTCGTTCCAGTTTCCTCTCAGGCCTTGACCTTCATAGAACCATAAGCACACGCAAGACATATATATACTGTATGTCAACATCAGCATATTAGTTTAAGTTAAATCCCTAACACTTCCATTATCAGTCCTTTAAAGAAAACATTTCATTCTCTGCCACAGCTGTTAAATATACAGACCCCATTACATCAGAATCAAAAATACAGATGTTTTGCAGACTTTGTGTTCAGTAAATCCATGATAAGATCCCTGAAATAATCTTTTTAAACTAGGGGAAAAGTACCAATGCAGTATCATCCCTGCTGACGAAGAACAGCTTGCAGAGTTGTAAAAATAACAATTTATAAATATATTCACACCTGCATTCAAAATGACAAGTGAAAATATTTGTTTCTGCAGCAAATATGTACATTTTCAACCTCCACATTATCACTGTTTATTGAATAAACGTCTGAATCTGTTTGCT
The DNA here is from genome assembly GCF_001515645.1 of Sinocyclocheilus grahami. Taxonomy (NCBI): domain Eukaryota; kingdom Metazoa; phylum Chordata; class Actinopteri; order Cypriniformes; family Cyprinidae; genus Sinocyclocheilus; species Sinocyclocheilus grahami. Next base: position 2,402 of record NW_015518215.1, on the reverse strand, counting down.
GAATCAGTTGCTGATGCAAAGTAAAAGATTCTAGTCTATAATTACCAAGATATTGATTTTCTTTTCAGACATTTGCGAATCAAATAGTTTTGTTGCAACTTATGCACAAAAAGTATATGCATTTCTGTTTTGTTCTTTCACGTCTTTATTTGAGGTGATATAATAATGTTTTGCAGTATATGATGTTTGAGCTCTAACACTCTGCATGCATCTTTAATAACACAGTCCTGTTGACATATGTATATGTGACGTCTGGTTACAGAGACAAAAGCAGGTCAACATCCCGACAGTCTTGAGTGAAAGTGGAAGGAACTTTCTCAACACTGTCAGTATTTGTCCTCTGTCTGTCTGGGATCCTTGAGTTTCTGGAACATTCTGATTGTCCTTCACTAACCCGGTACATTTCCACTGTCTCAAAGTGCTTGAAAAGTTTCCTTGGACTCTTTGCCGAGTCACAACATTTTTCTTATCTGTTTTGAAATGTGTTTACATGCTTGATCCTTCACACGATTCCTGTCTAGGCCTGGATGACCAGATATCATGTGATAAAGGCATTAGAAACAATGCACTGAAATTGTGCCATTCTGATGCGAGGATTACAAATGCTGTTTAGAAATTAATT
>NW_015518215.1:0-596 GCF_001515645.1 Sinocyclocheilus grahami | reverse complement strand
CAGGGCCACAGATGTTTCTTGAATTGGAATTAACAACAATCGGTGATATTAATGAGTTTGCATCGTCTCTCCCATTGTTGCAGGTTGATCGTCATGCATGAGAAAGTTCGCATCAACAGCGCAGATGTGAAATACACTGAGAAACACATCGAGTCGCGTTACTGTTACCACACTGCCTCAGTGCGCAGAGATGGAGACGCGTTCACTGTGAGTCTCTGGACGCTTTAAACTCATGCATTTCTGCTTTGTGCGTTGCTGAAGGCAATGCAACTTTATATTTCAGAGTCTGAATCAGACATTTGCATTGCATTTCTTCCTCCTGTGGGTAGTTGCGTATGATGCAACTACTGGTAAACAAGTGTTTTGCATGTTTTATGTTAATAAGGTGACGCCCTCCAGCACCGAGTTCATCTTTCGCACCGAGAGGAAGGTGCCCAGGCTGGGGGTGATGCTGGTGGGATGGGGGGGAAATAACGGGACCACGGTCACAGCTGCGGTCCTGGCCAATAAACTGGGTCTGACCTGGAAAACCAAGACGGGCCTGAAGGTACAGATTGAGCAAAGTGTGTAACGTTTTGTAAGTTCACAAGCACATT
>NW_015518214.1:1414-3155 GCF_001515645.1 Sinocyclocheilus grahami | reverse complement strand
GGAAACCCCCCCAAAAGTGAACCATACCGAGCCGTACCGTGCCATGCAGTGGAAAAGCGCCATTACAGAAGCAGTTTCTGAGACAATGGCAGTTCAGTGCCATGTTATATACCATGTGGCTCCACCCACCTCACAAGCGCTCAATCATGATTGGTCTGTAAGGTATAGGCAGGCTGAATGCAATAGGGCTTCAGTAATCTTGGAGAAAGAGGTTTTCCCATAGTGTCAGCTACTGACGCCACGTCTTGTTCTCCTCCTCATCTCAAGAAACCGTGGTTAATTAGGTAAACCAAAACGTTAATTAAATTGGGAACAATGTGGATAGGGCTGTGAAATACAGAAACACCATATTAACTAAAGTAATTAACACTTAACGTATGCATTTCGTTTTAAGACACTGATATATAGATTAGCCTTCCCCTTGGTGAACCTAGTGATGCTACAATTGGACTTTTCACGATGCGCTTCAGGATCACTTGGAATGAACGCTGAAGCAGTCGCGTGCGTCGCGCGCTGTAGGGGTTAATGACGCGTCACAGACTGGCTTTCAAAACGACGCTCTTCTCTGCGAGCGATAAACGCGTCACACTGACTCAATGCAACATGAAGGACCGCACACAAGAGCTCAGACATGTGAGTATGATTAGAATTAATTCAGTCAGGCGGAACTTTATATTGATGCTCTATGAAGGACAGACGCGCATATATTTTATACAGACGACAGCGACCTCATATTTGATCACTTCTCAGAATCACGGATCAATAGTGATGGTTAAAGTTTGTTGTGCAGTAGTTGTAATTAAGGTCGTTGTGTATCGTGGGTGAATATGAGATGAGCACAATGAACACATGTTTATGCATTTATACTGACCTTTGGACAGAATGATGAAGTTGCTTTATTTGAGTTGAATAGACGCGGTCAGGTGCAGAAAAACATCATTCATGCGTTTTATTACGATGCATTTACCTTTGAGACTGAATAATGTTAAAATTAAAAGGGGTTTATGTTCGTGTAGATGACAAAAGTACTACGTGCTTATTTGCATATACAGCAAAAGTCAAATCATCAACAGTTATAGAGCCGAAAACTGATTCAGCATCACAAAGTTCGACTAAGATCTTTACATGATAAATGATGCAGTGATTTTCTATAATGGAGAGATCTGAGTGGAGCACAGCAATCATTAACCAGGCTTTCCTCACTATCTCTGAACAAACAGATGCATGGCATGTATTGACTCACTGGCTTCAGTGTGTTGACAAGTGAAATGAAAAAGCCTTGATTACAACTTTCTTACCTCATTCTTACTTTATATGCATCATCTTTTATGCCAAATTCTTCCCAGATAGCTAACTGACTCCGGAGAGGATCCGTATCTGCAAGTATTGGAGTCCACTTGCACAGCGGACCGGATCCGGATCAGATAAGGATTACGGATCCGGACCCGTTTCCACTAATAAAGTGGTTCATCTGAACCGGACCCCTTCATTAAGTGGGTCTATCTTATTCAAAATGGGTCATGTGGTCAAAACTAGCTATAGAAATAAGCTGACCAACATTATACGGACTAGATTTCTCTAAAAGCTTAAATATGCCATATGTTTCCCTTTATTATTATTAATAAACCTTAAAACCATTCAAAACTGGAAAAAAATCTCAACTTTCCTTAGCCATGTAACCATGTTAAGCCATGTAAATTATTACAGACTGTAAATACATTGAATAGGTTGAAAATGCAGC
>NW_015518214.1:0-541 GCF_001515645.1 Sinocyclocheilus grahami | reverse complement strand
GCCAAAACCTGGATATTTTAGGCAATATAGAAATCCTGGCCAGGAGGACGTGTCCGGGAAAAAGAGCACGAATGGTTACCCTAAAATAAGTAACAAGCATCGGGTGCTGACTTTTTCTCACAGCTCTTGTAATCACACAAGCACATTTTCATGCAAAATTTCATGAAATCTCATAGCAGCCACCAATTTTCATGTTTTAATAGGATACACATAACTACTACCCCTAAAAACAAAAGTGTACCTGCTGACATTTGAAGAAGTTTGACGTTTGTGCTTATCTGCTTGAAGATCGCTGAAGTCTAAATGGTAAACATAATGCTACAGCCAGAAGCTGGCTAGTTTTCTTCAGGGGTCTCCAAACTCCAGGGGCCCGTTCTTCGTACGCCGCTAACTCAGTTAGCTGGATGTTTTACTCACTGAAAGATTTATTCGTCATAAAATTATTACTTCTTAATTGCATTCGAGTCTTACACACATGCTATACAGATAGAGTCGTGCATTCATTTGAGTGCTGACAGCTATTATGGGAGTGGCTTGATGG
>NW_015518213.1:1930-3155 GCF_001515645.1 Sinocyclocheilus grahami | reverse complement strand
TAGTACTCCTTACTCTCTGCTGGGGCTGGTCTTCACTGTGTCTTTCGTGGCGCTGGGCGTCCTCACCCTCTGCAAGTTCTATCTACAGGGATATAGAGCTTTCATGAATGACAACGCCGTGCACAGGTGAGGAACTTCCCACCAAATATGCTTACAGTGCTCCATTTCAAAACAGCTTTTTGCAGGGACTTGTATATAGATAAGAGTGTATACAGTATTTTTTCTCGTCTGGTTTTCAGGGGCATGACGGAGGGTATCACTCTGCTGATCTTGGCTGTTCAGACTGGGCTCATTGAGCTGCAGGTCATTCACCGAGCTTTCCTCCTCAGCATCATCCTCTTCGTCGTGGTGGCTTCCATTCTGCAGTCCATGCTGGAGATTGCTGACCCAATAGTTCTGGCACTGGGGGCCTCCAGAGACAAGTAAGAGCCTCTAAACATATTGCATACTTCACGCCTGATCAGAATACAGCTTTCCTGCAACTTTCAGGCAAGACACATGCGAGTTATTTACAATCGTTTTTATTTTTTAAACAATTTTTTAGTCTGGCAGATTTTTGACATTTTCTGAATGGTTGGAAATTGTTTATTTTCTTATTATTTTAATTTATTAATTTAATCTAAAAAGTTAAACTAGCTTCCAAAAAAGTCTTGTAACCGTATGATAAAACAGAGTAAATGTTAAGAGATATGCACTATGGGCATGCTTTTTTTTATTTTTTACTTTTTATTACTTTTTAAAATTGAGTTATACATTTTTCATGCTAAAAAATGTGCTAGTTTTGATTGGTCTTGTAATCAGGAAATAAAATCATTAGAACCCTGCAGAGTACTGTCTGGGCCGATATGCGTGTTTTTCTTTCCAAGGACCAGTATGTTGAGCCTTTCTGGTTTTTGCAGGAGTCTGTGGAAGCACTTCAGAGCAGTAAGTCTTTGTCTTTTCCTGCTGGTCTTCCCTGCTTACATGGCTTACATGATCTGCCAGTTCTTCCGTATGGACTTCTGGCTGCTCATAATCATCTCCTCCAGCATCCTCACATCACTGCAGGTACACAAACCTCACACAGTAATACAAATGAACAGTTGCTATCACAGCGCATAGACACTCCTGCCGTGTCAAGTTTTGTTAAAAGATGAAGTGGTATAATAATATATATCGGTTGATTTTTATGGTGACTGGGGATGCACGATATATTGGCCACCATATCGGTATCGGCTTATAAATG
>NW_015518213.1:0-536 GCF_001515645.1 Sinocyclocheilus grahami | reverse complement strand
CTGGCAGAGCTTCCTGTTGCGCAGAGATGCAGTTCACAAGATCCACAGCATGCCCACTGCTTCCGCATTACAACTCCAGCAACATAATGACATCTGTTCTATATGCTTTCAGGTAAGAAGTGTTTAAGATGTTTTCAGTGCATTTATTCCCAACATAAGTTCATTGAATCATTCAAAAAGTATTTTTGAATGTACTTTCACTGGAGTTCATAACTGAAGTGTTGATCAGTTTAAGATTTTGTCATTTTTAATTTGTTGAATATTACATGGGCCCTGTTTTATTCTATACCATGTTAGAGGGTTTAATGTGTAACTGAGAGCGAATTTGTTTACTGTGCACTCTTCACAATTGTACCAAAAGGGGTTTTTGGTTCCTCAATGAAGCTTTCAGTGATCAGTTCTTAAAATAACCATTTATTTTTTTTCTTGGTATGAAGACTATTTTAATAATCTGAAGACCCATTTGTGCTCTGAAAAGTTTTCATGGATATTAAAGGTTCTTCATGGAACCATCAATGACAATAAATAAACTTCAT
>NW_015518212.1:2559-3156 GCF_001515645.1 Sinocyclocheilus grahami | reverse complement strand
TTTTTTTAAAGCTAATAGCAGTTGCCCTCGTCTCAAGAATGACAGCGCTACGATTTTATTCTCGTATTTTTGACTTTATTCTCAAAATATTAACCTTTAACCTCGTAATTGTCGAGTGTTCAAAGCCGTTGGGATTTCAAAAGTTACTCAGCGGCGCTGTAAGGGTTAAGAAACGGCCGCGCGAGGACAGTGTAGTTGCCATGGTGATTGCTCTGTAAGAGGCGTGTGCGGTTACTTGCTGACTGACTCATCATCGGCTTCGGGATAAAAGCGAAGGTAGGGCGCGGAGGAGAAACGAAAGCGATCCGCCGCCAGCATGAGACACAGCGAACGCGACAAATCCGCTGGAAGCCACCTGAAGCGCTCCCTGATCGATCTGATCATGTGTGTGGTGAGGCCGGTCGCGCGAGTCTTCCCGTGGCTCTTCCGGTGGATCTCGAGCGGTGAGTTCACGCGTTCGCTCTGTATTAATGTGGAGCGGCTAGAAGCCTGTTGTGGGCGTTGTTTCGCTAACTACAGTGACTCAGACTCAGAGCTGCGTGTAGTATTAGGTGTGGCGTTATCGAGTGTGGGGTGTTTAGTGAGCTTGTTGTTGTT
>NW_015518212.1:0-954 GCF_001515645.1 Sinocyclocheilus grahami | reverse complement strand
GTTATTTAAAAAATGCATGTAATTCTACAGTGAAAGTTGTAAAAAAAAAAAAAGTCACCAAAATTCTACATTAAAGAATTTACATTGTTAACTGTATTTTAATATGCAAAATATTTTTTAATTAAATTTTGCATTAAAAAATTCAATGGATAGTGGATACTATAAGTAAAAAATATATATATATTTTTAAAAACACAATGCACGTAATTCTACAGTAAAATATTGTATATATATTTAAAAATATGGTCACAAAAAAACCCCAACTCTTAAGTATAAACCTCATGCACAGTAACTACAGTAGATGTGTTCTTGTGTCCGCTCAGACACGTCTGCGTGTGATATCGTGCAGCTGTCGGCCGTCAGCGGGGACCGGGTGTTTAACGTGTATCTGCTGCCGCGCTGCTCGATGACAGACGGGGCGTCTCGGGTCACCAGTCTGACTGTAGACGGCCCCCATCTGCTCTTCAGACACCGTCCCGTGCCCACCGTCCCTCACAGACGGGCTCTGAGCGACTTCATCTGCTTCCTCAAGACCTTCCGCAGGCCCTTTCTGGTGGGACACAACAGCAGGCGCTTCGACTGGCCCATCCTGACCCGCGTGCTGGCCCAGTTTGACCTGCAGGAGGAGTTTGAGGGTGTGGTGTCCGGATGCGTGGACACGCTGTCGCTGAGCAGGGAGATGTTCCAGCTGCCCAGATACTCGCAGCAGTTCCTGGTCCAGCGCTTTCTGCAGGAGTCGTACGGCGCTCACGACGCCTCCGAAGATGTGCGGATGCTGCAGGAGCTCTACAGAGTCTGGAGACCCAGCCAGGAGCTCGTGAAGAAGCACACGATCACCCCGTGACACCGGCACAGCTGCAGGGGGCTCGTGTCACGGTGGGGACCTAAATTGTGGTCTCCACGGGTACCAAAGTTTATAAATCATACAGAATTAAGTTTTTTGAAAATCTAAAA
>NW_015518211.1:2450-3157 GCF_001515645.1 Sinocyclocheilus grahami | reverse complement strand
AAAAAAAAAAAGTGAATTTGTGACTGTGTATCTTAAATTAAAAAATTATGGCAAGATAAATTCATAAAGGCTGGTGTGCAGGTAAAAAAAAAAACAAGCTTAAACTTGTGTAAAATCTAAGCTTGAAACTACTTTGACACCAGTAATATAACTTTTGATAGTCTACAGATAACTATTTCCTGTTGTATTTTATTTTAACAATTTAGTTGAATTAGTTTTCATTTGTTTTTCATTTCACAGTTGCTTTAAAACGTCAAGTATTTTTAAGCTTGAAAGTGCACACCAGCAAGTAAAATGCTTTGGAAACGCTAATAAACCACTGATGAAGACCACCACAGTGGACCACCTGAGATACACATATGTGTTTGTGTGAGGGTGTGTGTCCTCTTTATGAGGTGATCCGTGCAGTGCAGTCACCAGAAAGTGCTCTGATGAGATTAAGGCAGCAGACACAGGTAGCACTCTAGACTGGTTTCCTTAAAAGACATCAAGGAAACGTTGCTTCTCTGTGCTATTTTTAAAATTAATTTGTGTTTTGGGATTCAAGTCATGCTATTACAGATTGTGTGAAATGTGACAGTGCTAAAGATTTTTATTTGCATGCAAGATCTGGCAAGTTCTACAAAGCATTAAGTGAGCGTGTAGATGTTTCTCCATGTTAAAGGAGAATAATGGTTAAGCGAACATGGTGGAATGCTTTTAATGGC
>NW_015518211.1:0-1094 GCF_001515645.1 Sinocyclocheilus grahami | reverse complement strand
TATATACAATGTATTATAACCTTAAGCACATACATGCATACATATATGCAAGAAAAGTTAAACTAAAACGCAATGGGAAATTTCTGTAACAATATATATAACATCAAGAAAACTGTGCCACGGAAATTACACACTTGGGAGGTCAGTACAGAAGGATGCCAATTGTATTTGACACATATTTTAGTTACCCAATTCCAATTGTTGCTTTTTCCGTTTTGTGTAATCACAGTCATTCCAAGAACAATAGTCCTCAGGTGCATCATTACCTGTCCTGCACATCAATCTATTAACATGACCTTTTGTTTGGCGTTTTTTCTTCTTCTTTAGGTTCATGACTGAAGCAGCACGCAGAGAGCAAGAAACTCAGAAGAAGAAGGTCCAACCCAAAATTGCAATATCAGTCACTGGAGGTGTATCGCGTAACAGTACGGCCACGCCTCCTCGGCATAGCAACGGCAGCCTAACTCCACCCGTCACCCCTCCCATCACGCCCTCATCCTCTTTCCGCAGCAGCACACCCACAGGTGAATGGAGTTTGTGTGTGATATTACACAAGTTAGATTTATATATGAAAAACAATCATTTGAAATATTTCTAACTCCTTAGGAGTGTTTGTAATACTCATGGAAAATTTAACGGTTGCTGATTTCTTATGTCTTAATTTGTTATAATTAAGTCTGAAATGTTCTGATTTATTAACCTCTAAATTATGGTCTGTTGCATTTGCTGTCAGAGTTAGTTCCTCCCTAAACCTAAAGATGCACTAATTGAATGTGTGTGTCTGTACTGAAAAGTTTCCATTGGTTTAAATCCAAGCTTGGGTGACGTCCACACTTCCTGCCGCTCCATTTCCTGTTTGTTTTATACTGTTCTTGTCTTTTAATGAGCATTTAAATAAGCCCGTCATTATATCAGTGTATGTTCTGTGTTGAGAAATATGGCAAGAGTTAGAAACATAAATAGCAGACTGCCTTGAATTCAACTGAATCTGTGCTGCATAAACAACTGTTGGTTTAGAAATATTAAAGGATTAGTTCACTTCCAATAACTAAATTATCAGGACATTTTTATTCTGGAAGTGAACTAATCCTTTA
>NW_015518210.1:2167-3157 GCF_001515645.1 Sinocyclocheilus grahami | reverse complement strand
AGAGGTGTGGATTATTGTAATGTTTTTATCAGCTGTTTGGACTCTGATTCTGGCAGCACCCATTCACTGCAGAGGATCATTGGTGAGCAAGTGATGTAATTCTACATTTCTCCAAATATGTTCTGAAGAAGAAACAAACTCCTCTACATCTTGAATGGTCTGAGGGTGCGAAAATTTCTTATTTTTTGGTGAACTGTTCCTTTAATGTGAGGACTTTTGATGCACTTGCGGTCTGTCAGTGTCTTAACATGAGAGTCTTCATGTACACGTTCAAGATAGCTTTATTATTATTATTAGAGATGAGCTGGACTCTTTGTCCATAAAGGTCTTCTGACCTGTGGGAGGCCTGAGCTTTGAAGAGCACTCCCAAAGATTATTCCCTGCGGCATTAACCTTTCTGCAGCTCTGATCTGGGCTTGGACTAGGCACACGCACGCAGAGCTCTTCAACTGCACACACACTTTTGAATTTCACAATACAGGACAGAGGAACACATACTTATGCAAAGATAGCATCTCGCAGAGTGCTGAGGCATTTCTGATTCGGGCTGGTTGTGGTTTTTATTGGATTACTGTGTGTTGAATGTCATTTGTGATTTAATGAAGCATCTCACAGGTAAAGGTATAAAGCTACTGTTCCTGTAATTGATGGAAACCCAATGCAGAGCTGCTTTGTCTTTTTACGAGCAAGTAAGCAGTTGTGCAGAGCTTTTCAAACTCAGGTCTCAGGGACGCTAACCATTCTGTAAAAAACTGTACCGTAAAAAAGTATTTTAGAAAATGTATTTTGGGGCTGTCATAGTAAACATGCACTTAAGATATAAATGAAGCGCTAAATGTATATATATTTTTTACATTGATATTCAACAAATGTGATATTTCTGTTTAACTCTAACTCATTTAGATTAATTGTTAGATAATTGATAACTTTGATAGTAAAAAAATCTGCATATAGTGTTGTAAAAAGAAAAAAAAAAGTGTCTGATACACT
>NW_015518210.1:0-1077 GCF_001515645.1 Sinocyclocheilus grahami | reverse complement strand
GGCCTGATGCTTCCTGAAAGCGCTTGTGGTATGAGCATACAGGAAGGAACTGTGTGTCTATTAGTTAGCGGCTCACGCATTTGCGTCACTGAGGGAAGCTCTTACCTTTCTCATATCTGAAATCTGAACGCAACTTTTGTCTGCAAGTCATTCCCGGCATTATGCGTCCTAACTGAAACCGTTTGCTTTGTTTAACAGCCAAAGGATGTGAATCCCGGCGACCCGTCTGTGCACAACAGCTCTAGCCGAGCCGAGGGGAAAGAGGGCAGTTCGAACAAGCATGAGGCTGCTGGCCTCCTCGCCACACCGACTACAACAAACACGCGTCGTTCCGGTGGAGTTTTAACCCCTGCAGGAGTGCAGACTGCTTGGTCCACCGAGGCTGGTGAAGAAACACAGGTATGTATGAGCACACGCAGATATAACCGCCCCTTCCTTTGGTTCGACGCCCTCGAATAGCGAACAGAATACTAGCGCGAGAGAAAGCGAGTGAGAGACTGAGGGTCCCATGTGCCATTGGGCAGCAGGGCTTTCGCCATGAGCAGTACTCTGGGCAAAGATAAAGACTCTAAGGAGAGGGAACCCAAAGCCGAAGGGAAATCCAAAACCAAAGGGAAAGATGCCAAAGACGGGAAGAAAGACACAAGCGGCGCTTCGCCCGCAGTGGCCTTCACCTTGGACAGCACAATAAAGCGGCCCAACCCGCCGCCTAGCACGCGCAAAAAATCCAGCAACGCGGAGGTCATCAAGGAGCTGAACAAGTGCCGTGAGGAGAACTCGATGCGCCTGGACCTGTCCAAGAGATCCATCCATCTGCTGCCCTCTTCCATCAAGGAGCTGACCCAGCTGACCGAGCTCTACCTGTACAGCAACAAGCTGCAAAGCCTTCCGGCCGAGGTGGGATGCCTGTCGGGGCTGGTGACGCTGGCGCTTAGCGAGAACTCTCTCACCAGCCTGCCCGACTCGCTGGACAACCTGAAGAAGCTGCGTATGCTCGACCTGCGGCACAACAAGCTGCGGGAGATCCCGGCTGTGGTCTACCGCGTCACCTCCCTCACCACGCTCTACCTGCGCTTT
>NW_015518209.1:2250-3158 GCF_001515645.1 Sinocyclocheilus grahami | reverse complement strand
GCACTACCTGAAAGAGCTCAGTGGGAACGTGACATGCCCATATCTGAGCCAAAGTGCACACCGTCACTGTCCGCTGGTGGATAAAAACAGAGCTCTGTGTATGTCCAATCAAAGAAGAAGAACTGGACGCTTTTGACCCACAGATGATCTGGCCATGGTCAACAAGACTGATTTATACAAGTTTTAATATTGAACTTTTAATAGGCTTTTTTATTTATTTATTTTATTTCATAATGGCATCTGATTTGATTTTGCACTTAACTTGTGTGCACTATGGTCTTTTATGTCTCACTATTATTTTTTCCCTCTTGTAAACAAACTTGTATGCCAGCCATTAGGCTCTCTGAAGGTGCACTTGATCTATTTAAAGGAGCAGTGTTTTTTTTTACTTTTAATGTTAATGGTTATACTTAAGAGCTGCCTGTATGCTGACTGGATAAAAGAATGGAACAATCACAAAAGCTTCTGTATGTTATTTCTCTACTTGTCCCCCACATATTCTACATCCACATAGACACGTAATATTATTGATTTGATGGCACTAACACTATCAGATGATGAACACATCTTAAACTCAACTGAACTGAATAATGCCACTGTCTTTTGCAGTCAAATTTGTTTTTCATAATTCATCAATTTTGCAACACTGATACTGTCATTTAATTGATTTGAGCTGAATAACAGAAATATCGTCTTGAGCTGCTTCTCAAACAGAATTGAAGTTGTTTCATAATCAATGAACTTTACTGTTATTACACTGAAGTGAATCAATGACACTATTGTCAATTTATCTCATATGTCTGCATCACGGATTTGCTTATTTTCCATATTATTGTGAAGTTACTTTGAAAATCTCTATTGCATAAAGTGCTATATAAATAAAAGTGACAAAAATGCATTTTTTTTTT
>NW_015518209.1:0-600 GCF_001515645.1 Sinocyclocheilus grahami | reverse complement strand
GTGAACGAGCACCGATTTGCCTCCGATTTCGGGCATTTGTCGGCGGTTTCGCAAAACCTGTCGGCGAGTGAATCGGGCTAAAATCGTGCAGTGTGAACTCGGCATTAAGGTCTTTGCACACAAAATTCCAATAGTCCAAAATTCTCGTCCGAAATTTTCGCACATTCAAAAATAAATACGACCTCACATTGTGTCAATCACGTTTACACACTGACACTGCCTCCGAAACTTTCGTCTGTCATAAAAAAAAAAAATCGGATCAGGTTCGATTTTCTGTGTTTTCACATCCGTAGCAAGCATTTTGATAGGAAAGGATGACGAATCTGAGAAAAAAAAAAACTCATACGAAAATTTCGGACTCGGTGTGCAGTGACCTTTAGACTTGAATAGAGTGCTACATGGATGACATATTTTTGTTGGGAAAAACCTGGACATGAATTAGCATTTTAACACTTCCAGTTCTATCCCCTTAAGTCTATGTTTTTTTTGGTTAAATGCCTGTAATAAGGACTGTAGTTACACAAGCTTAAGATATTTTCATGTTTTATTCTATAACATAAAATACATCAGCAATACACCCTTTTGAATTTTTTTTTTTTT
>NW_015518208.1:2265-3159 GCF_001515645.1 Sinocyclocheilus grahami | reverse complement strand
GGAACAGGAAAAATCTGAAACATCAATATAATTTGCTACTTAAATAAAACATGAGACTGGGACGTCCATTGAGTCTCCCGAGCTATGAATGAGCAAACACTGAGCAATAAAACTTTCCTCTGGGTGGAAATGCAATCTCAGGACTACTTAACAAAATAAAGCAAACACAATCAATTCCACATTCTTGTCCCTCTTACACATTCCAGGACACATACGTACCACCCATCTGAGCCACAGGCTGGTCTCGCTGGCCGTGCGGAGAGTGATGTTTGCGGGGGCGATGTCAGGAGGAGCCTGTAGGGTCTGGATCTTCCTAGATGGCTGGCTGGGTGGGCTTGTGCCTACTATATTCACCTGCCTCATTCGAAATCTATAATCAGATGGTAAATTAAGATGCAGCCTACAGACAATGTATGTTAGTACATCCCAGAATTCAATGGGTGGACCTGTAGTATGTGTAGGGGTTGAGGCCCTGGACCTCAAGGGATCTTGCATCAGGCTCACTGGTCAGCTGATGGACCATGACCCACTCCTCGTTTTCTCCGATAACACCGATCTGCAACAAAGGAGAGAGAGAAATCAGTAATGACTAATTAAAAGGTGACCGCTTGAGGTGAATGTTCAACGTAAATTAGTTCTGTACTACCTGAGCCTCTACCAGCCAGCATGAGATGGAAGTTTTGCCATCATAGCCTGGTTTGAACTGCAGGGTTACTGAACGCGGGCTGATGTTAGAGATGGCAATGTTGGTAGGAGGTCCAGGCATCTCTATGGGAACAGGAGAGGTAAAGCATGCCAGATGAATGGTTGAAATGGCTCAATGGGAAAAATAAAAGACTTAGGAACAATATTATAGCCATTCACTCACAATACCTCCTGCTGAATAAAAAAAAA
>NW_015518208.1:0-1155 GCF_001515645.1 Sinocyclocheilus grahami | reverse complement strand
GTGATGCAAAGCTGAATTTTCAGCATCATTACTCCAGTCTTCAACGTCGCATGATCCTTCAGAAATCAGTCTAATATAGTTGATGCTCAAGAAACATTTAGCATTATTATCAATGTTGGAAACAGCTTAATATTTTTTGTGGAAACAGTGATACATCTTTTCAATATGCTTTGACAAATAGTTCAATAAAAAGTACATTTATTTGACAAACTTACTAACCCTAAACCTTTGAACAGTTGTGCAATTTAGCATTGATTTATTATTATTTATACATTTATTTTTAAATCATTACATTCATTTTTTTGAAAATTATTATTATTTTACAAAAATATTTGCAATAGTAATTAATTACACAAATCATACAGTCATTATATAATAATTGTTATATTTATTTTCATATTATTATAGTCATAACATTATTTTATTATCATTATTATATTATACAGACAACTTGAAGACACTTTGCTGGAGAATGATGACGTACATGACGGCATCACTGCAATCCTGGAGTAAGAGAAAACATGAGAAGAAACTCACCTGGCGGCACACCAGAGGAAATGGTGGAGGACGACAGCTGACCTTGACCTTTGGAAGTCATACCGGCCACCTGAATGGTGTAGGTAGTGAGCGCGGTCAGACCGGTGACCCGGTACTCCTGTGTCAAGTTGGGCAGGTAATGCGTGACACGAGTGTTTGTTCTGTTGAATTCCTCCCAGGAAATGCGATACCCTGCAGGCACAAGACAGAAAGTGGTTCGGCAGACAGCCAGAAGATGAGTAGAAATCGCTAAAGGGGGTGGTTCAGATACCTGTGAGGATGCCGTTCTTCTCCGGCGGGTCTTTCCAGCTGACTTTGAGAGATGTGTCCAGGATTTCTGTGAAGCTCAGGTGACCTACAGGTCCAGGAGCTGAGTATACAGACACCCACATGGAGTCTTTTTAAAGGCCTTAACAGAACATTGTCATGGGTCGAGATGGATAGAGTACGTAAAAAAGTACACTCACTGTCTTCGTGGGTGCGTGTGCGCAGCGGAGTGCTACGAGGGCCATCTCCCGGCGTAGTGAAGCACAACACGCAGGTGAAGTACTCCGTAAACTTCTTCAGTCCGGCGATGTAACCTACATGAACACTGTCTTGAAAATTGGGTCTCACAGT
>NW_015518207.1:2709-3159 GCF_001515645.1 Sinocyclocheilus grahami | reverse complement strand
CAGACAGACAGACATAGAAGGCCAAAAAAGTGAGGGGAAAAAAAACCTACCTCCTCATACATCTTAGAGCAGGTGATGCCACAGAATTTCCAAACCTGTGCCCAGAACTCTGAATAACTGTCCACGGACCACTGATACAGGTCATTATAATTAGCTTCAAAACAAAAGAGACGTTTATTGAAAGTACCATTAGACAAAATGCATGCCATTATTTAATTTAGTTTAGAAATGGTGCAACACTATAAACCAATACTGTAATCTTAATAGACTTTTATTACACTTGATCTGACCCCCTATGTCTTTGTCATTTGTAACAATTGACATGTTTACTGCATAAATTCAGTTTTTTCTTGTATTAAATGAATAGTTACACATATTCAGATTAGTGTTTAACCATTCTCAGTTTTATAAATGGATCAATCTTAAATTATTGCAATTTTTCTAATATAT
>NW_015518207.1:0-1019 GCF_001515645.1 Sinocyclocheilus grahami | reverse complement strand
GCAATGGACCACATATTTATATTATATTTTTATAGTTATTTTGAACTTCAGACTGCATTTACAATACATATAAGGATCAGATATACGTATAGTTCCTATTATAGAATTCAGAACAATTAAAAGGAACATTGGAGGGTCTCTAAAAGTGTTAAATAATATCTTGTTCATATTGAATACTGTATATAATGCTCGCTCTTGACCACTGCCATTACTGTTTCTTGGATAAAGCATTACTGTCAGGGTTTGGCGGAAGAATATCTGCCTTCGCCGCAATTAGCATGTCTTTTATTCCATTGGTTCCTAAAGCTGGTCTCACATCAGCCGAGACCGCAGCACGAGAGAAAGCAACATGGACAGACGGAAAAGCGAACCAATCAGAAGTCAGGCAGCCGCTACGCCAGTTCGACCCACTGAAGCGCCCGGCCAATAGAAAAAAGGATCATATAGAGGTGTGCCCAATCCCGAGCCTGCAGCATGATCGGATCGGATGGGCTAAAAACATAGGATAACATGTAAAAGGTGTCTCTGTGCTGTTTTCCATACATTTAGTTTGAATTCATGCAGACGATTTGTGTTCTCTAAACATTTTAATACCAGAGGAAGTTTGTATAATGTTTTTGCAGAGTCAGCAGCAGTTATTTTCATGGCCCATTTCATCAATATGTATATAACATTTAGGAAATGGTTGCAGTTGCTTCATAGACTGGCAGTGTAAACGTGGCTGATTCACATTTAGATGCAACACAAAGAAAAAGATTACATGATCTGTGCTGCTTGTTTGGTGATGAAACAAAGATATCAAGTTGACATTTCTGAAAGCCTTTAGACAAGTTTCATAAAAATAAATTCAAAACACACAGCTGGATATGCAACCCATCTGCTTTTGTTTTCAGTTTATTTCAGATGAATTGCACAGTGCTTTTTACTGTACTCATTGAACAGTTTTACAGAAAAATACAGTAGATAAAAGAAAATGCCAATATCACGTTTTTCAGTGGCCGCTGATATTTACAAATTAC
>NW_015518206.1:2384-3160 GCF_001515645.1 Sinocyclocheilus grahami | reverse complement strand
AACTCTTCTCTTATTCTCTTAGTTGGAAAGAAAAGCAGCTATTCACATGTATTTCATTCTCCACGTAAGCACTGTTTTGTGACTGGATGTATTTAATGTTGTTATTTGCAATATGTAATAATGCAGAAATGTTCCGTTCAAAAGTATATTTATACTATTTATAGTTATTAATACCCTCTCAGTGCCTGTTTTTGTAGTGTAGCATACATTAGGTGCTTTGCAGCGAGAGATTGCTCCCATGTTTACATGTCTGTTCAGGTACCACCATAGGAATGTCTGGCTATTTATTACGGCATAAAAACAGCCCTTCAGTGTTCTCAGCCTTATGTGCCTTTATGTTCGACCTGCTTCAAGATTGAAGAAAAGCAGATGAATTATCTAATAGCATAGCATAATGTGCGAAAATACAGTGCTGTTTTTATTTTGTCTACAAGGATTAATATGAGAAATAAAGTTTTTAAAACAATAACCTGATGTTGAGATGCAGAGTTCTTTAAGGCAGAGAATTCCGTTTTTTAAATTTTTTTTACTATTGAATTTTATTTTCATTTTTATGCATTTATTTAATGCAGTATCACACAAGCTTTCAGGTATTAATGCCATTGTAGGCCTTTTTGGGACCCATGCGTTCTGCACTGACCCGTCCCATGTAAAATAAAAACACTTTTTCTGTTCCACTGATATAACCGATCTTAAAAATGTCAGCTTCTTTTCTTTTTAAAAATCTGTTCTTTTCTGGGCTTGAGAGTGAAGGTGTCATGGTTCTGCAGGTAGAG
>NW_015518206.1:0-599 GCF_001515645.1 Sinocyclocheilus grahami | reverse complement strand
CATTCACAGAAAATACCTTACTTCTATTTTAGTCCACTTTCATATGGGGCCTACTTTATACCACAGCTGGCAGATGTTACATAGAAAGTCCCTATATTGGTGGGGAGAAAAGATAGTGAAGGATGCATATTTTCTGTTCTCCTTTATACAGCCCATTTGTGTCCACACAGGAAGGAGATTCCATCTGCTTTCTGCTATCAGTGACCTACTAATTGATTTTCAAGGATGACAAACGAGCCGCTGGTTTGCTGAGCAGAGGTAAATCTGACCCGGTCCTGTTGGGCCAAACCAGCATGCACAGACTCTCAGAGCACTACCCTCTCTCAGACTCAAACTGCACGTCTCTCGACTCAGATTTATACTGATCTTTTATTTATTCCCTGAAAATATGGCAGATAAGAAACATAAGTGTTCTTGATATTGTGTTTTGTCATATCCAGCAGCCAAAGATTGAAATCCTAAGAAACAATTTTCTGTTGAAATGAAAGAGCTTGGCCTTGTGAACCCTGGAGGAAAGTAACCCCGCTGTTCCAGGCAGAATATATATAACAGAAGAACTGAATAAGTTAAATAGACAAGAGCACGAGCCATGTCACTTT
>NW_015518205.1:1973-3160 GCF_001515645.1 Sinocyclocheilus grahami | reverse complement strand
TACAGACTAACTAAAGTTGAAAAAGTGAAAAAGCATAATAGAACCTCTTTAATATTCTGTTGTTAGCCATGATTGTAATTACTACATGAAATATGTCTTCATGGTTTGTGCTGATGGCTCATCTTTTGAGTTGCTTGGGAATAAGCAGCTGTGTTATTCAGAACATTATTTTCAGTTAAACTACTATAGCCTCTTCTCTGGTGGGACAGAGTAAGAAGAAAACAATGAGGCAGGCAGGGCAGGGCTCTCTGAAATGAGTTGATTGGCTTTTGGGTTGAGGTTTACACTAAGTGGTAGAATTTGGGTTGTGGATTCAGGTTCTTGTGGTCTGGGATTGCATTGTGTGAAGGACTTGGAAAGAAAGTTTATGTATGTATTTTTACAGAGTCCTCTGAAGCCGATAATTTCCCCACTTCCGCCTTAGCTCTTAAATCTCATTTAGGCATTTACATATTCAATCTAAGAATGTGAACATGCATCACTCTAGGTTTCATGTCAATGGCACCAAAACACCATTTGTTACTAATTGCTTTCAGTCCTCAACAGTAGTGTATGGTTGAGTAAATTTGTTCTAGATCCATTCTAGTTCTGCATTTTTGTGTCCGTTTCTTTTCTGTGTTTTGCGAAGAAAGAGGTCTGAGGCTCTCATTCTCTGCGGTGGTTCCTGGGGGTCTGTGCCATTTGAAACATAAATATTTTTAAAGTTTAATGGTCTGCAGGGGTGAGTATCCAAGAGTGAGAACAGACACTTAAGAGTGGAGAGAGCCACTTAAAAATTTACTATGCAAGAGTGAGATGAAAAGGGCAAAGGGGGAGACCTGAACACACACTTTGTCTCCTCGCTTACCCACTGTTCATTCTCACAAGAGTGTCTCCTTTAGTATGGACACAAAGGAGTTGAAGGTGGCCTCTTTGTCCCAGTGCTTTCTTCTTTTTCTAATTGTTTCTTTCAACTCGACTTTTCTTTTTCTACTCTTTGCTGTTTTTCTCATTTTTATTTTCTATTTCCAATTCTTTTGCAGCAATTTTTATGAAAATGAATTTAAGTAATTAATCAGTCTAGTTCCCACCTTCCTGCTTGTCCAGATTTATTCCAGAATGACAAGATGAATTAGCTTTCTTTCCTTGTAAAAACACTGGTGTGATTATGATGACAACATATATTTGCTGTTGGTGGAAGGAGCTCA
>NW_015518205.1:0-1688 GCF_001515645.1 Sinocyclocheilus grahami | reverse complement strand
GTGGTCTTTACAGTGGCCACCGCAAGCCTGCTTTAAGGTATACATAAAGTCTTTTAGGACCTATGCTAGTGGCTAGGAACTCATAACTGAAACCAACCTTTCCAACACAAAGTCATTGCTTTGCCACAGTGGCCTAATTCCTGTTAAAGACAAGTGTCCTGGACTTTTAATAGACTGTTGAGAGATCTCTGCTAGACTCTACTAACCTGCCCTTCATTGCTGGAAAGTTTCCCGTCGCTCAGAGGAGTCGATGCTCTCTTATGCTTTGAATGCAGCCATGCAACCATTACACACTTTCTCAGGCTCGAACAATAGACCATCACGACCGGCCCCCATAATCCCTTTTTCTTCTGTCTCATTCTTTCACCACTAAACCCTAAAGGCCAGGCCCCCTGCAGTCCCATCAACCCCAATAGATACCTGCATTTGTAACCAGCCCGAGGTGACCTTGATTTCACATTTTGGCTACTCCATTCTGCACGTTTGGCTGCATGTCAAGTCAAGTTAGTCAAGTCAGGCGGAGGTGGACGATTGACTTGAAGTGAAAATTTGGTATGTAAAAACAATTATGTCTCCTTGCCAGTTTATTGATCCAAGTAGCAAGCCAGTTGGTTTGCAGGTTTGGGGGATGGACACTAGGAATGTTTGAGGGGAACGTTGGGCGGAACGCCAGTTGTATTCCATGCCAACTCTCAGTGGGGGACCACACCATCTTTGAGCATGACTCGATGCATCCTGCTGGCATGCGTGCACGTTTATGCACATTATCAACTTTTTTACCTTCCATTCTTAACACCTTCTGTTTTCCCAAATTTTCAGTGCACCTGCTACTGTGCTCTTAAACATCTTAAGTATCATTCTTGAATGTTTTGGTATGGCTGACGTGCTCTGCATTAAAATGCTTTGCTTAAGTTCCTGGTTACTGTTTGACTGAGCACCCTGCAGAGTTCGCAAAAGAGAGCTGTAAGTGTGAGGTGTGATCTGAGTGCACCTCAGACAGATGTGTTATTGAACGAAAGGAGTGTGTATCTTCAGTTGTGTGTGGATTACCTCCCCCTGGGCTGAGAGGTCCATCTCAAAGCAGAGGCTCTTGGGTTAAGGCTTTCTGTGCAACTGCAGCCTTTAATGAACCGTGGGGGTCTGTGCCGTCTGAGCACTTTGACAGGTGTCAGGGATTAAACTCGCCTTCTGGACACAGGCAGATTGCTCTCTCACTTTTTCCACTCTCTCTTTATTTCCCCTCACCCCAGTCAGGCTGTTTTCAGACTTCATTAAAAATGTAATTATTCACTCATTAACCTTTATAAGTGTTAAATTGGCTTTTTTTTCTGTGAAAATGGAGAGTTAGCGCTGATAATTTTAGATCAAGGGCAGGGGGTTATGGGAATTGGAGGGTTGAAGAAAGGCGTGGGATGCACTATCCTGATTGGCTGCTGAAATAGTTGGTTGACTGGTAAAGGAACACAGTGATGATGGCCAGTTGATTAGGCTGAAAGACTCACAGATTGTCTTGTTCCCACTGTGGAAGTTCCAATGTCATGACATCATTCTCACTGGTAGTGCATTGGGTGCTGGACAGTGCTGAAGCTGGCATAATTGTCAATCAATAGGAGTGTGCTTTATGCTCTTTTCCACTAGCTGGGAATGGGCTGTCCATCAACTGAATGCCCATCACAACATGGATAACT
>NW_015518204.1:0-3160 GCF_001515645.1 Sinocyclocheilus grahami | reverse complement strand
TACGGATGCAAACATGAGGCACAAGCCAGAGGAGAGTATGAAAGGTGGCTGCGTCTGGAGCATGAGGGCTTCTCCTGTATGGAAAGCGGTCTTTGGCTGAATCCCAATTGGCCATACATGGGAGCCTCGCCTGATGGGATTGTCACATGCGACTGACATGGAACTGGGATTGTAGAAGATTTTTATTAATCAAAATATGAATTAGTCAAGTATGATCAATGTGAATATAGCCATTTATGTATCAAGTTATTCTACTATTATAATCATGTATTTGCCTGTGTGTAAGGAGGCCTGCAAGAGAATGTAATGTGCAGACATTACAGGGGTGCAGTGTATGGTGAAGAGAACCATTTCTGAAGCGAGAGCCCAGTCCACCAGGCAGCTCATAAATGGAAGGTTTTCACAAATTGGTGCGGCTCAAAGAATATAGATCCAGTTACCAGCTCGATCTCATCCATTCTATCCTTTTTACAAGAGCACTTAGATGATGGCCGTGTGCCCTCCACGCTAAAAGTATAAGTAGCTGCAAATTTCAGCTTTCCATAATGATATTGACAGGCAGTCAGTTGGCAAGAACGATCTAGCGATTAAGGCCCAATCCCAGTTCTGTTTTATACCCCTTCCCCTTGAAACATAGTGTCAAGGGGTAGGGCTACAAATATTCCCCTAAGAAATGGGACACCAGTACTACACCGTTACACGTCATCATTTGTCATCGCTAGCTCCTACGTCAAAGAAAAAGCGCTGATGTTTATCACAAACTTCCAAGATGGCGTCGGTAGCTGCAGTGAACTCAGTTGCGTGGGTTACAGCTATTTTTTTGCATTTGTCTTCAGCACTTCGCAGATGACAAAGGAGACGACGATGTGTTCGATGCCTATGTTTGCTGGAGGATCAGTTTATGGTATGTATGATGGCTGCAAAAACGTTTTGTTGTATTTAATGTAACGTTAGCTAACTGCACAATTCGGTAACGTTAAAAGCTGGAATATATAAAACTTTAGTGGGCTTGTATTCTGTGGTGTTGTATTGACCCGTTGGAGTTACCGACCTATGTTTGTATCCATATATGCATTTACAGTGTGAAATGTTTACGTGATTTATCTGACTGAATGACCCTTTGAAGTTACGTGGTCGTCTATTGTTTGCACCCTTATAAAAATTTGCCTTTGTTTTACAATGAATAAACTCAGAAAAACATGGTTATTGTAGTTATGCCATGTTAAACATTAAAACCAATGGTTTTGCTACTAAACGATAGTTAAACTATACAAATGGTAATCAATACGTAAAAAAAAAAAAAAAAGTTTTTACTAGGCTATAATAAAACAATAGTCAATTTTCTTAAAGGGTTAGTTCACCCAAAAATTCTGTCATTAATTACTCACCCTCGTGCTGTTCGAAACCCGTAAGACCTTCGTTCATCTTCGGAACACAATTTAAGATATTTTTGATTAAATCTGAGGGCTCTCCTCCTTTTATATCTGTGTGTGTTGTTTGCAATAAAGTGTTTTCATACATATCGCATGGTATTCTGTGTCTTTTCCAGGTATGTTACTGATATTGAAACACCTTCTTTTAATAAACAGCAATATTGCTTTTTATTGCCTCAAATGTATAAAAATATGTATAGGGAGGTAGGAGAATATCCAGTCACATCAAACAAAAATATTGCACTTGAATATATAAAAACTCTGTAAATAATCATAAAATACAAAACAGCATATCAAAAAGTTAGTTAAAAGTATAAAAAATATAAACAACACACCTGTACAGTTACGCAAGGAAGCTTGTTAACAATAGTGCAAATTTCAAAACGATGAACTTTGTAAGAATTTAGAAAAATTTCAACGCACATGAAAGACAACTACAGTTTGTCTATCATTTTTTCGAAGAGATTCAAAAACCTCTCAGTCTTGGCCTCGCTCTCTTCATGGCGTTTCTGCTCCTTTTGGGACTCTTCCACTAAAAAATTAAAAACGGGATTACTTTTCCTCCTTGTTTTCTTTGGTGCTGGAGTTGGGGTGCTTGCTATCACCATGGTGGATGCTGCACTAGAAGAGGCTGTCTCTTCCGATGTACAGTAGGTAGACAACCAGAGTGTGCTTTTTACCCACGCGTCTGCAAAATGCATTTGCAGCTTTTGACCGCTGAGTGGCACTTTAACCACAAGTTATCAAGTAAACGCTTTAAAGAGCATTTCAACAAATAGCCATCAGCTTTGCCTCGCCGAAGAGTTACGTTTGACGGCTGCAGTCGGCGGAAAATGAAAGAAAAACACTGTAGTTCAAATATTTCAGGTGTGCAGCATTATTTATATAATATGAATCATGTGTTATAGCCTATAGGCCCTTTTCACATGACGTCACGCAACTTCCGTTTCGACTCGAAGCAGTGTATCATTACTTCCGCCAGCACAGTAAACTCAACATGGAGTTTACCCAGTCCCTTTTGCATTTAGCAGAAATACGGCTAAGTGATGTACAGCGAATTGCAGATGAATTGTCCCTTACAAAACGTTCTAAACTTGACAAAGGATACAAGTTCTTCATTGAGCAGTACCTGTTTGATTATGAAGGCAACTGTTTTGTATTGTCCACGTTAGCGAAGGAGTTAGGATAATGGTAACGTTAGTTGCTAACGTTCTCTACTGCAAATGTAAAGTCTTCCAAGTCTTTAAAATACTGTAATACAGACAACAAACAATCATGTTTCTATGTATGGGATGTTAGCTATAAATTGTGTTTTTGGGATGTTAGCTATAAATTCATGGTTAATGATGTGCCCTTTAACCAAAATATTGTGTTGGAAGACAGTTTCGAATGTAGTTATCGATGAGGTGACAGTGAGAGGGCGTTGTCATAGGTCCATGAGGAAAAAAGAGGATGCTCATCACCTTCAGGTTTTTCTGATTGTTGTGTTCCGCTGCGGTTGCAGACTTTGCAGTATCCCACAAAGCTCCATTGTGGTTTAATGTGTTTCTCAGTCTAATGTCAATGATTTTGAGGAGCAAAATCAAAAAGGACAATTTTGTACATATTTTTTAAAGCAGAAGAGGGTTGTTCAAGGACAATAAAGACTGAGAAATTATAAAATTATGAGTGTAATAAAGTTGGTGTTCAAACTTTATACACTTACTGTAATCCCTAAGTGTGTTCCA
>NW_015518203.1:2606-3161 GCF_001515645.1 Sinocyclocheilus grahami | reverse complement strand
TTTATATATCCCTCCATGGCATATTTAATTCCCACTTGAATGGTGTTCATTCTGTGTCCAAAATTGTGCAAAAACATCGAGGGGCAAGGTTTTCACACTAACAGCTCTCATTGTGAGAGAGTGAGCAGCTCCGTTTGTTTGTCTGAGGCAGCAACAGTAACTAAGGGGGTGGGGCTTACCGATAGCTCGCTGTGTTGTTCTGCAGTTGATCAGCGGCGGTTCGGTGGTCAGCGCGGAGGCAGTATGGGATCACGTGACGATGGCCGAGCGGGAGCTGGCCTTCAAGGCTGGAGACGTCATCAAGGTCCTGGACGCCTCCAATAAAGACTGGTGGTGGGGTCAGATGGATGACGAGGAGGGCTGGTTCCCCGCCAGCTTCGTGAGGGTACGTCTCAACTCTCTCATCTCTCCTGATAAGCCCCTAGAGCAGTGGTCTCAAACTCAATTCCTGGAGGACCTCAGCTCTGCGGAGTTTAGCTCCAACCAGCTCCAAATCACACTTGCTTGAAGGTTTCTAGTGATCCTGAAGAGCTTGATTAGCTGGATCAGGTGTGC
>NW_015518203.1:0-2042 GCF_001515645.1 Sinocyclocheilus grahami | reverse complement strand
TTTAGACGCTCAAGCAAATATTCCTGACAGGAAAGAGTTGAAATGGTATGGTGACTTATGAATGGAGAATTACTGAGTGTGAACTTTTATGCCCTCACTTGACACGATGAGTTAAGACCAGACCCTCCAAACCCAGGCCAAGACTAGACCCCTTGAGACCCAAACGCACATCAGAAATCAATAAACCATACATGTCCAATTGTTTTCCAAAGACAGAAATCTTTTTCTTTTTGTCCTTTTTTTTATTTTACACCAAAAACATGTTTTCCTAACGAACATAAATGAAAGCAAAATGCTATCATACAAGTTTCAGACATGTTTTTCCATTCTGTTTCACAAGGGTTTTTTTACTTCTTTGAACTAACAAATAAAGTACCACAGTACTTTTTGAATTTACTCTATAATAGTATCAAAGTTACTTTAAAAAGTGCACGTCGTTTCTATTTCGTCAGTGTATTTAAAAACTAAATTAAAAACCTCACCCTTTTTTCCATAACATAACCCTACAGAGAGCATGTGATGTACGAAACTTCAAAATATACTGGTACTGACCCGCCACGGAAGCAGCCCAGAAGACATGATCTCATAATGTAACATTCAAGATTGTGATGATTCACAGTTTCCCAAGATTGTGATTCCTGTGTAAATAGATGTATGCCACCATTAGATTCCTGTTCCCCATTAAAACATGAAAAGTCTGCGTATATGCCACTTCAGAAGCATCTTCGGTCCCACTTTATATTAGGTGGCCTTAACTACTATGTACTTACATCAAAAAAATAAGTACAATGTGCTTGTGTTCAGTTGTGTTCATATTGTATTTTAAAACACTTTTGCTGCTATTCAGGTGGGATACAGGTAAGGTTAGGGACAGGTTTGGTAGGTTTAATGGTGGGTTAAGGTGTTAGAGATGGGCCAACATTGTAATTATACATGCAGGTATTTTTAAAATACAAGTACAATGTAAAAGCATGTATGCACACAATAAGTGCATTGTATCAAATTATTAATTTAAATTTATAAAACAGATAGTTCCGGTCCTTGATTCTGATTGGCTGAGCCGCGTTCGAAGCTACATTGTTTGGTGGAAGAATACTGTGTTTATTAATATCATTACACTTTATTTGCTCTGCTTTATTCTGTGAAACCGTACTACATATATGGAATAACCGTATTATAAAAGCAATAAGCCCCGTGAAGCCATGGTTTACAGTGAATTTATAACAGCTAAGAGAGGTTTTAGACTCCGCTTCACCTCGTACCTAACAAAGCCCCTCAGCTTTTATAAATTCACTGTAAACCACGGCTTCTTGGGGCTTATTGCTTTAGTAAGTACATAGTAGTTAAGCCCACCTAATATAAATATCTTCTGTGCCATCTTGCAGCACAATGCATTCTTATCTGAAACCATAAACTGAAACCCACAGCAAAGGCAGGTTTTTTTGTCTTATTACCAGTGCAATGAGAGCAAGACTGCAGCTCGTCATTCGTTTGGAATAAGACGTGTCCAGTCAAAAATGGTTAAAGAACAACTGATGGTGGAAGTCTGTAGAGAAATCAATTAGTACTTTTGTAACTATGGAATCTTTATATGCATGGACTTCTCAGTAAAAACAAACAACAGCTTTTGTCAGTTAGCAAGAATCTTTACCCCAGTGAGAATTAGGACTCAAACCTGTTCCCCTTTGCAGATCTCACAGCTTGGAGATGTAATATAGCTGTATGCCTTTGTTTGTTTGCCGTTAGCTGTGGGTTAACCAGGAAAATACAGCCACAGAATCGGCTGAGGGTGCCGGCGAGGTACAGAACGGACACAGCGACCCCAGCAACGGCTGTCTGTGCATCGGCCAAGCGCTGCAGAACCGAGACCAGATGAGGGCCAACGTCATCAACGAGATCATGAGCACTGAGCGCCACTACATCAAGCACCTGAAGGACATCTGTGAGGTACCATGGAGCGATCACAGGGACAGTTCAGCCCAAAATTCATGTCATTGTGTCGTTCCAAACCCATAGGACGTGCGTCTTCAGTACACAAATGA
>NW_015518202.1:2751-3170 GCF_001515645.1 Sinocyclocheilus grahami | reverse complement strand
TCCCCTGAGGAGAGTGACATGGTTCTTTCAGCCACTCACTTCCCAGTTTGCTTTGCTGCAGTGCTTGATGCTTCATCACTCTTTCTAACAGCAGGCAGTAGATAGCAGAAAAGTGGTTGAAGCTACTGTTCTGAAGAGACTGAATAAAGATGCATGTTTTTAGTCAATAGTCAACTGAAAATGCACGAAAACACACTTAGTTAGCATCTCCTCCCCTACACTGAAAAATGGTAACACCTAAATGAACAGGTTTTGTCAAAAAATATTATTTAACATCAGGTTACCACTTTTTGCAGTGTGCTATATGCAGAAAAGATTTCCAAGCTTTTGAGCCAGAAACTTTTCGGAATTAGACATTTTAATGAGGCATTAAGCAGAATTTTAATTCCAAAATGGGATATTCCTCAGATCATTATCAG
>NW_015518202.1:2294-2741 GCF_001515645.1 Sinocyclocheilus grahami | reverse complement strand
ATTTATACCTCCAAAACTATGGGTTAAATCAGTTAGAAACAATTGTAGGTTACCGTGTTTTGCAGTGTGCATTAAATTAAAAGTATATATTGTGATGATGGAGGTCTTTGGGTATCCGCAATACTTCAATGTATGGACCAATCATATTGAATGTAGTTTCTTTAGAGATTCCTTCAAACTTACTTGGCAAGCAGGAAAACTTCTGGGATGCAGAGGCATCTGGGGAAGTGTATCTCTGTGATTTTCTGGACTCCACAGAAGGACTGTCCAGGGCTTGATCCTCTTTCTCCTCCTTTTGCCCCACCTGTGACTCTTTACGTGCTGTAGTCTCCAGCTGACAGGCAGCAGAAGCGGAGCATGAGTATTCCAGTGTGCTGAGATCCTCCTCCAGAGGCAGCACTGTCCCCTGAGGAGAGTGACATGGTTCTTTCAGCCACTCACTTCCCA
>NW_015518202.1:0-716 GCF_001515645.1 Sinocyclocheilus grahami | reverse complement strand
AACTCCTAAAAATAGATTTCTTGGTATTAAGTAATGTATTTAGTTTGATTAAGTGATGCTAAATAATATTTTTACTTAAATAAAACCAGTTAATTTAGATGTTACCATTATTAGGTTACCCTTTTTTTCAGTTTCACAAGGGCCGCTCTATACAGAGAAGGAACATACCTTGTGACATGAAGAATGGTACTCTGAAGCGTCCATCAGTGACTCTTCTTCTTAAGGCAGGGAGAGTAGTGCCATCAAAAGGTAGTGTGCCACAAACCAATACATACAGCAGTACTCCCAGACTCTAAGAGGCAGCCGGGAGACATTCATATTTCAGACACTTCCTTAATGCCAAAAAGGAACTTGAATTTATTTATATTAGATAATTTGTTAAAGTTCAGAGCGTATACTCAAGCTGAAGATCTTACCCAGATATCCAAGGATGGTCCCTCATATTCCTTCCCCTCAAAGACCTCTGGGGCGGCATAGGGAGGACTCCCACACCAGGTAGACAAAGATTTACCAGGAATATAGAAGTTCCCAAAACCAAAGTCTGAAGAAAAATGGAGGGATACCGTATATTACTAGCCTTGAGCTATTATTAACAATGGGCACTTTTAGCAAAAATAAGGTTTCTAACAGCACTTTTCACATCCTAGTTTAATTTGTCTAATAACAATGTCGACAAAAAATGGAGGAGAAATTTACAGGATAAATCTACCACTTTT
>NW_015518201.1:2848-3162 GCF_001515645.1 Sinocyclocheilus grahami | reverse complement strand
TTTTTTACCCCAAACTCGAATTATAGTGTCAGTCGAGTTTTGAAATAACTTCTTTCTGTGAACTGATGAGGCTTCTGTACAGTATTCTACACAGTGCTAAAGACTATGTCGATTAGCATTGCATTATAAATAAACATTATCCTTATGAAAAATGCCAGCGATGACTTGAACACAGAAAAACCATATACTGTTGTAATCGTGTGTCAATTCTCTTCACGTTTCATCAGTCAAACATTTCTTTCTGCATTTTATTCAGCTACAGCGAAAGTCATTTGTTTTATTACTCCTATGAGTCTCCCTCGTGAACTTCCTGT
>NW_015518201.1:0-1083 GCF_001515645.1 Sinocyclocheilus grahami | reverse complement strand
ATGTATTCCAGAAATACTAATCAGTATTTTGGATAGTGTGAATGGAAAGTGGACTGAGATCTGGTGTGAACTGAGAAACTTCTCATGGTGCAAAATATTTATTTTCGTTATTCATTCATTTGCTTAGTTACCTTCTGACTGACTTCTCTCTTCTCTTTAGGCCTGTGAGCTTCACATCGCCGGTTACCGGTTCTCTGTGGTGAGCAATGCGTTTGTGGTGCACAAAGGGTTCAAGGTCCAGGGAGAGTTTCACAGCAGAAAGGACGAGGAGAACCGGAAGAACCGCATACTCTTCCGCAGCTTCAAGGAGAGTCTGAAGGCCAAGTATCCCAACTCGCCTCGCCACTGCTGAGAAAACAGACGGTGATGAGAAAGATCCCGTCTAACCCTGACCAACATCTTCCAGACTTTATGTGCGAATCATAGATGCACAAAACTGAAGCGAAGAACCACTTCAGAACATGAAAAACTACACTGTCAAAGGAGATGTACTTGAATGCTCATTATTTTATCTACAAGCTGAAGACATGATCCTTCATGCTTTTAATGAGAGAAACTTGATAAAGATGGTCTTTTTATTAATCATTTTTGTTTTCAGTACATTTGTGAATCATTTGGGTTTTGAGGGCAAGATACAAATGTCTTCAAAGGTAACTTATTTATTTATTTGATTTGTTATGCTATTTTATTGAGGTTTTCATGCCATTTTAATTTTTTTTTTCACTCCCCCCCCAAATTGAAGGCAAGACACACCGGGTGAAATTTACTATATTATCATACTTTTCTAGTTAACTGATTATGAAAAGCCAAACAGCCCAAAATCTCAAAACTGACCAGTGCATGAAAAAACACTGTTTAAGCCTGTAGTATCTTCCCTTAATCTGAGAAATGTTTTGCCTGCTAAGCAGTAGCTAATTACTGATGGTTTGTATTAAAGTACAATGAGTACATAAGAAATGTGGTGCAGCTGTATCTCATGTAGTGACTGTAACGCTACACGTGTTTGAGTTACTGACCAGACGAGGTCTCGTAAAGACTCAGAGATTAGTTGTAAAGCTATTAACATATTAAGGTCGATAGGCC
>NW_015518200.1:41926-43651 GCF_001515645.1 Sinocyclocheilus grahami | reverse complement strand
AATACATATAGGCAGTTTTCTCAAAATAGGATTTTCCCCCCTGTACCAATTCAGAAATCTATGGAAGCCAGTTTCCGCCATGGAATAAAAAACATATTTCACAATTCTGAGGGGGGAGGGGGGATTACAGGAAAATTACAGAAAAGTCAGATTTACTGGATATAAACTCAGAATTCAAAAAAAAAAATTCTTGCAATTTCAAGTTTACATTTCACTATTCAGACTTTTTTCCTCTGATTTCAGAGTTTGCATCTCGCACTTCTGTTTTTCTTGAGTAAATAAAATAAAAAAATTAAAATGGTAATTACAACTTTTTATCTCTCAGTTCTGACTTTTTCTCACAATTCAGGCTTTCTTGCAATTCTGAGGGGGGGAATCTGCATTTCAAGAAATAAATTGACTTTTTTTCTCTGAATTCTGAGTTTACATCTTCCTTTTTTCTGCCAGAAAATAAAAAGGTAATTGCAACTTTTTATCTAACTGACTTTTTTCTTGTAGTTTGTCTTGCACTTTTGACTTTACATCTCACAGTTCTGATCATTTTTTTCTGAATGAGTTTTTACCACAATTCCGTGAAAAAAAAAGAAGTCAGAATCATAATACACATTTTTTTTATTCCATGGCAGAAACTGTCTTTGATAGAAATCTCCATTTCCGTAGCATTTACATAAACTAGACTTTCCGGTTTTATTCCTATCCATATTCCGAAGGTTCATATATCATTCACCTGAATTATATGACATTTTATTTGATACTTTTCCCTGGCTGCTGACAGTATTTTCTTATTTATGGAGTGATAAAAAGTTAAACCCTTTAAAATGAAACAAGAATTTTCAACCTGACTTTATCCAATGTTCCACCGATATCTCTTAGTCTATATTTCTGGCCTTCATATGAATATGTGGATGCCTTTTTCTCAATGATAACCTATTCTACCTCAACCCCACCCCATACTTCAAAATCATACAGTATTCAAAAGAGGGCATGTCATTTCCTGTTGAGCTGGACCACGTTATCAGCGCAGCACAGACAGACAACAACCAACAATAGAATAGCACCACTGACTGAGAGGTGACCCTAAAAGCTTCCATAAAGTCAGAGTGTTCTCACCGACACCCTGAAGTCTGTGAACTCTCGAAACATGAGTCATAAAGCTGAAATAGCCTTGAATGAAGCACACGAAGAACAGCCCTTCAGTTTATCCTCGCGCACGCCTCTTGTCAGTGTTGCCATGTCAATGATTAAAAACACCAGTGCGGACAAGTTCTCTTCACCGTTTCTCGTTTTTATTTTCTGCTTCCTCATTTCTCCGTTTTTCCAGCTATGGACACTTGTTCCTTCGCTTGGTGGCTGACTGTAAATACACTGATGTTTTAATATGCAGTTTTATTGTGTGTGTCTTGTATCAGGACTGATGTTTGTACGCTCACACACCCCTAGTGCTCTCTTCCACTCAAACCTGTTGAGCAACACAAATCTGGGCACTTTTGTTTTCTTCTCACGCTGACACAACAGCACTACAGGTCTACAGTATGGAGCTGAGACGTCTCGGACTCAACCAGAAACAAACAGAGATGCTAGTTTGTTACTGAAGTGAATTATTCCCAGTGCTCAGAGAAAAGAAGGGAGTCGAGGGGTTATTCTGTTCTCTGATGGTAAGTTCATCTCACTGTTTAAATCGCTGCGCTTAGAATCTGTGCCACACTTTGTCCAGATGTGCATGTA
>NW_015518200.1:40489-40915 GCF_001515645.1 Sinocyclocheilus grahami | reverse complement strand
TAGTATTTTGCAACAACCTCAATGAAACCGAGATTGCAGTTTGCTCGTAGCATGATGCATGTTTTCCTGTTTTACCAGTTGATGTTTCCCCTATTTTGGTGTCGTCTCTTCTGTGTAGGTTTGGGGTTAGTGCAACGTTCCTCTGCAAAATACACTCACTTCCTGTAGCCACTATTATGCAGTAGAGCCATCTGTCGCTCTATATTTACATGCTTTTAGCATATCTGATTGCCACTAGTGTTAAACTACTTTGAAAACTACTTTAAAAGCATAATTTAAAGTAATACACTAATTTATAGTACAACACGGTGTAGTAGTTTCTCATTTGCTCTGCACTACAAGTCACAAACAAAATGTAACTTCCTGCCTTAAAGGTAAATATCTTAAAAAAAAAATATATATATATATATATATATATATATATAT
>NW_015518200.1:23240-23565 GCF_001515645.1 Sinocyclocheilus grahami | reverse complement strand
TGCTGTCTAAAAGTATGATAGTTTGTGAGCATGTAGGAATGAACTCAGTGCAACCAGTCAGTGTAACAACTGAACACTGGATCAGATTTGAATGATATATTTTTACTTTTTGCAAGACATTAGAGGCATATTTTTTTATTTTTTTATTTTAAATGCACTGTTCAATTTTAATTCCATAACGTGTCTTCTTTCAGATTAGTGTAAAGAAAATATCCAAAATACACATTTAAGTGTTTACTTTATTGCTCTTTTTCTAGTTGCATCTTTAGATTTTAATTAAAATACATATAGGCAGTTTTCTCAAAATAGGATTTTCCCCCCTGTA
>NW_015518200.1:20771-21913 GCF_001515645.1 Sinocyclocheilus grahami | reverse complement strand
GCTGCGCTTAGAATCTGTGCCACACTTTGTCCAGATGTGCATGTACTATTGGTTTGTTATGAACAACTGTCAACAGTTGTTCATAAAGTTATATTTCGGGTTTTTTTTTTGCTATCTGTATGTTGCTGCAGTAATCAGGAACTGATCATAACACTGGCAAATGAGACTTCCAGCAACATAATGACTAAAGAAAAGGGCATTTACCATGTTTTTTTGTTTGTTATATATATATATACTGATACAACCATGTTTTTTTGTTTGTTTTTTGCTTTGTTTTATTTTATATTGCTTTGCTGCTTTTTGTTTTTCTTTTCTTTTTGTTTTATGGCTGTTTTTTGTTTTACTTTTCTTTGCTTTACTTTTTGTTTTGATGTGTTTTATGTCGATTTATGCTGCTTTGCTTTTTTTTTATGCTGTTTTGCTTTTAGTTTTTAAAGTTATCAAATAAAAATTAAGATTTAAAAAGATTAAGACATTAGCAAAAGGTTCATATCATTAAAAGTATACTAATATGTCATTGTTTTTATGGCTTGTGTGTGTGAGATACATAATTTATACTGCGTGTATACACTGAAAATGGTGTAGAAACCATTTTCACTGAGAAATTGTTAGAAAATTAAAAATCAGCAAGTAGCACACTGAATTAAACATGACATTTTAAAGTAGAAAGACTGAAATGGTGTTTTCTTGTAAAAAAATGTTTTTTTAAATCACTTTTAACAATGTAGATGTGTATATATTGACTCTGTCCTGTACATGTTATGTACACACACATCATTTATTTATTTACATTATATAATATATTGTGAGACATGTAGGTTTTGAATGGAATAATTCATTGTTCAGCCGTCTTGAGTACACTGTCAAACCAGTTGCTGGATGCAGTGAAGACTCCTGAATGTGATCAGGAGTGGTTCGGACACATTTTTTCTTGACATTAGAGGTGTTAACTGACTGCAGTTCATTCCATGCAGGCACAGCAGATGATGGCTGTACTTAAAACACACACTCATTCACGTCTTTGTCAGCAGCTGCTGGTGTGGCAGTATTTATTAATCAATCAGTTATCTCAGAAACATCCAATGGTCTGCTTTACATAGTATTTTGCAACAACCTCAATGAAACCGAGATTGCAGTTTGCT
>NW_015518200.1:1437-3162 GCF_001515645.1 Sinocyclocheilus grahami | reverse complement strand
AATACATATAGGCAGTTTTCTCAAAATAGGATTTTCCCCCCTGTACCAATTCAGAAATCTATGGAAGCCAGTTTCCGCCATGGAATAAAAAACATATTTCACAATTCTGAGGGGGGAGGGGGGATTACAGGAAAATTACAGAAAAGTCAGATTTACTGGATATAAACTCAGAATTCAAAAAAAAAAATTCTTGCAATTTCAAGTTTACATTTCACTATTCAGACTTTTTTCCTCTGATTTCAGAGTTTGCATCTCGCACTTCTGTTTTTCTTGAGTAAATAAAATAAAAAAATTAAAATGGTAATTACAACTTTTTATCTCTCAGTTCTGACTTTTTCTCACAATTCAGGCTTTCTTGCAATTCTGAGGGGGGGAATCTGCATTTCAAGAAATAAATTGACTTTTTTTCTCTGAATTCTGAGTTTACATCTTCCTTTTTTCTGCCAGAAAATAAAAAGGTAATTGCAACTTTTTATCTAACTGACTTTTTTCTTGTAGTTTGTCTTGCACTTTTGACTTTACATCTCACAGTTCTGATCATTTTTTTCTGAATGAGTTTTTACCACAATTCCGTGAAAAAAAAAGAAGTCAGAATCATAATACACATTTTTTTTATTCCATGGCAGAAACTGTCTTTGATAGAAATCTCCATTTCCGTAGCATTTACATAAACTAGACTTTCCGGTTTTATTCCTATCCATATTCCGAAGGTTCATATATCATTCACCTGAATTATATGACATTTTATTTGATACTTTTCCCTGGCTGCTGACAGTATTTTCTTATTTATGGAGTGATAAAAAGTTAAACCCTTTAAAATGAAACAAGAATTTTCAACCTGACTTTATCCAATGTTCCACCGATATCTCTTAGTCTATATTTCTGGCCTTCATATGAATATGTGGATGCCTTTTTCTCAATGATAACCTATTCTACCTCAACCCCACCCCATACTTCAAAATCATACAGTATTCAAAAGAGGGCATGTCATTTCCTGTTGAGCTGGACCACGTTATCAGCGCAGCACAGACAGACAACAACCAACAATAGAATAGCACCACTGACTGAGAGGTGACCCTAAAAGCTTCCATAAAGTCAGAGTGTTCTCACCGACACCCTGAAGTCTGTGAACTCTCGAAACATGAGTCATAAAGCTGAAATAGCCTTGAATGAAGCACACGAAGAACAGCCCTTCAGTTTATCCTCGCGCACGCCTCTTGTCAGTGTTGCCATGTCAATGATTAAAAACACCAGTGCGGACAAGTTCTCTTCACCGTTTCTCGTTTTTATTTTCTGCTTCCTCATTTCTCCGTTTTTCCAGCTATGGACACTTGTTCCTTCGCTTGGTGGCTGACTGTAAATACACTGATGTTTTAATATGCAGTTTTATTGTGTGTGTCTTGTATCAGGACTGATGTTTGTACGCTCACACACCCCTAGTGCTCTCTTCCACTCAAACCTGTTGAGCAACACAAATCTGGGCACTTTTGTTTTCTTCTCACGCTGACACAACAGCACTACAGGTCTACAGTATGGAGCTGAGACGTCTCGGACTCAACCAGAAACAAACAGAGATGCTAGTTTGTTACTGAAGTGAATTATTCCCAGTGCTCAGAGAAAAGAAGGGAGTCGAGGGGTTATTCTGTTCTCTGATGGTAAGTTCATCTCACTGTTTAAATCGCTGCGCTTAGAATCTGTGCCACACTTTGTCCAGATGTGCATGTA
>NW_015518200.1:0-426 GCF_001515645.1 Sinocyclocheilus grahami | reverse complement strand
TAGTATTTTGCAACAACCTCAATGAAACCGAGATTGCAGTTTGCTCGTAGCATGATGCATGTTTTCCTGTTTTACCAGTTGATGTTTCCCCTATTTTGGTGTCGTCTCTTCTGTGTAGGTTTGGGGTTAGTGCAACGTTCCTCTGCAAAATACACTCACTTCCTGTAGCCACTATTATGCAGTAGAGCCATCTGTCGCTCTATATTTACATGCTTTTAGCATATCTGATTGCCACTAGTGTTAAACTACTTTGAAAACTACTTTAAAAGCATAATTTAAAGTAATACACTAATTTATAGTACAACACGGTGTAGTAGTTTCTCATTTGCTCTGCACTACAAGTCACAAACAAAATGTAACTTCCTGCCTTAAAGGTAAATATCTTAAAAAAAAAATATATATATATATATATATATATATATATAT
>NW_015518199.1:2271-3162 GCF_001515645.1 Sinocyclocheilus grahami | reverse complement strand
CTGATGCAATGCTACATTTCTCCAAACCTGATGAAGAAACAGACTAATCTACATCCTGGATGACTGAGAATCTGAGGATCAGGACATTTTTAGCCAAAAAAAAATTTAAATAACTAAATAGTTCAATAAAAAAAAATAGTTCAATTAAAAGTGAAATTAAGTAATTAACTCATTCATTCATTAAAATTAAGTAAATAAATAAATAAAGTAGTTCAATTAAAACTGAAGTATCTAGGGGATCTATATAACAAAAAATCCCATTATTAGACAGCATCTGAATTTTTCCACAACCTTATCTAAAACAAACAAACAAATACACACACACACACATATACACACTTATATACTTACTGTATATACACTTATATACACATAGCCACGAAAATATGACTGTTTTGAACATTGACATTTAATAAACAATTTTTTAATAATAATACTTTTTTTTCAGCACTAAATCAGCATATCAGAATGATTTCTGAAGAGACTGAAGACTGGTTTAATGATGCTGAAAATTCAGCTTCGCATCATATAAGAATACATTTTATTTTACAATATATTCACACAGAAAACAAACTGTAATAATTTTTCACAATATTACAGTTTTTTTATATTTGTATTTCATAAATGTTGCCTTAGTGAGCATAAGTGACTAAAAACTCTTACCAACCAGACGGTTATTGGAGGTTCAGCTGGGCTCGGCTCTTCTGTTCCAGACTGACAGTCACAGACCAAAAGATGAGTTTCCTGCTGAGCTTTTCCATCTGACGGTGTTGATCAAACAGTTTAAGATGTGGTAGACTGTACGAGAGACCTGCCCTTTTGTTTAAAGCTTTCTGTGTTTTTGTTCAGAGGAGATAAAGAAGGTTGATTATAATTTCATTTTTATTTTTT
>NW_015518199.1:0-551 GCF_001515645.1 Sinocyclocheilus grahami | reverse complement strand
TTTATGCACCAAGAGCTTGTAACACTCCAAAGAGAAAGGAAATATGCATATAATCGCATCATATGACCCCTTTAATGGGAGCCTTTGTAGGCTAATTATCTTTTATTATTGTATAACACTTAAGCGTTGTAATTTATTTGTACTACGATGATTCAACAGCCGATTTTAAGTAATTTAAATCATGTAGCTAACATTGACAGAACAACGCCTTGTTCCTTGACAGGAAAAACAAAGATGCGTGATATGAATATTATTTTGTTTGAACATCAAGTAACATAACATCTATATTGACATTTCAGGGTGAAGAAATGTGTAAGGCTCAGCAGCTCGGACGCTGTCTCTGATTGCTTTAAATAATAACTCTCCCATTTCCCATCTATAATTATCTTTATTGTCGTTTAGGATTGTTCATGTATTTGTGTAAAAGAGGTCATTGCAAAGTTTTGTAAAGACACTGACTTGAAGTGTGTTTTCTGCAGAGGAAAGTGAGAGTATTCTTCTTTTTTATGATTGTATTTATACAAAACTATGGTTTGGGCTTGTTTTTAGTT
>NW_015518198.1:2946-3162 GCF_001515645.1 Sinocyclocheilus grahami | reverse complement strand
GTTTTTGATTTGATTTAGATTAATTTCAGGATTTAAAACAAAAACGGAATGTTCTGACCTTAGGTGTTATTTGTTTATTTGCTACATAAAACATCTGCATGAAACAAAAACAGCAGGTCTGAATGAGACGTACTCTCTGACAGCAGGTGGCGCCTATGAACAGGGTTGCCAGGTTTTCGCAATAAAACTAGTCCAATCGCGTTTCGAGGGGGGGGG
>NW_015518198.1:0-1091 GCF_001515645.1 Sinocyclocheilus grahami | reverse complement strand
GTGTTGTGTGGACCCAAGTGTGCTAGAACATGCCAGGATGCTTGTGGATGTCTTCCATCAC
The DNA here is from genome assembly GCF_001515645.1 of Sinocyclocheilus grahami. Taxonomy (NCBI): domain Eukaryota; kingdom Metazoa; phylum Chordata; class Actinopteri; order Cypriniformes; family Cyprinidae; genus Sinocyclocheilus; species Sinocyclocheilus grahami. The sequence continues at coordinate 1,030 of NW_015518198.1, read as the reverse complement.
AAAAGGTACAAAAAAACTAACATGGTTTTCTTAAATCATACATGTAAACCTTAGAGGTTGTATAAGCTGTAAATCAGCAGGATCTCTTGCTCACCACATAAAAAAATATTGTGTCCCCACTTGGAATAAATGAATCATGCTGTAATATATGCTCGTCTATGATACCTAGCTGGAGAGCTTTGACGCTCTACATGTTTGGGTTGTGATTGCTAAAATGAACAATATTTTCTTATATTCCAAAGGATGAAAGCTTGGCCAAATAGAGTTTACAGAAACAAGCTGAACTAACAGCTTTTAGAGCACTGCAACCTGAGATCACACCAATGATCCATGGTCCCCTTCCCCTACTCATCTTTTCCTTGACATGGACCTGTGATATTACTCCAGCTTTCAAGTTCTGCTTCACACCGGCCAGCAAAGTTTTCCTATACACATACTTTGGAAAGGGAGCATATGGAGGATAGACCTATGCCTGCCCTAACCCTCCTTCATAAAATTAACTTAAAACTTGAGCAGCCAGTAGATTCCCAGAGGAAGTTTTTTTTTTGCTCAGACATTGCTCTTTTAATTGCTATTGATATTTTTATGCAATAATATCAGGACATCTGTCTATGATGCATTTTTGCTATTTGCAATTCAGAAGAGGTAGTGCTTATGTGAGCTACAGAGCACACAATATGAGAGCCCGGTTTAGTTTTGATGATAGAGGAGAGAGCTGTGGCTGTGATATTAAGCTCATTTTATTGTTGATTTCCATTTGGCTTCCAAGGATCATAAAAAGAACATATGAGGTAAAACTATTAAAAACTATCCACATTTCTTCTAGCGCAACTTCTTTCCCTTTACAGCGACACGCATTCTTTCCTCCCTGAAACCCTGAAACCCAAACTTAAAGTCAAAATCAGCAAAATCAGTGATTGTTGTAAAATACAGTCTTTACTGTTATTAAATTCACAGTCACAGCCTTTGCTTTTATTTTTGTCTTTATATTAAAGTGCCCCTATTATGGGTTATGAAAGGTTCATATTTT
>NW_015518197.1:2538-3172 GCF_001515645.1 Sinocyclocheilus grahami | reverse complement strand
TGTTTTTTCAATGCACAAATGACAGCGGTCAGCACTTCTGTCAAAAAGAGCTGAATTTTCTGACTAAACAGGAGGTAAGCAGGCTCACAGAGCGTGACTACTCATCATCACTGACTATCCTGCAAAAAGCACCAGTCCAACTGTATGCCCACGTCAGCATGTCAGTGTGTTGCACATGAGATGTGCCAGACCGTAGCGTCAGATTCTTAAGTTAGCCTGAGTTTGCACGTTCGTTTGCATTATGTGCCACACAACCAGAGCCAATTTACAATATATGTATTTTACAGGAATATATTTGTACATTAAAAAGTTTGTTTTGTATGTGTGTCAAATAAATCTACCTAATAATGAAGTAACAGTGATTTTCTTATATTGTAAATTAGTGTGCCTACAGTGGAATTTATTCAGAAAGTGTTTTGTCGGCAAGCGCCTAATCAAATTAGCATTATTTACAATGATCTGCAAAAAGCTATTAACCAATTACGGCTTCACCATAACATAGGGCTGCTAATCATTGGGGTCCAAAACAACATTGTACCAAAAGACAGGAACCATGGTATGCTTTTGATTTTTTTTTGTCATATCTCTATATTGTTATGTAGTGTGAATGCAGAGAAGAAAAAGACGTGTGTGT
>NW_015518197.1:1331-2528 GCF_001515645.1 Sinocyclocheilus grahami | reverse complement strand
GTGTGTGTAATTGAGAGGGTCCACTGGTCATTAAGGGCCTCATTGGTCATTAAGCTCGCCGTGGGATCTCATTCACAGTCTGAGCTAATTAAAGAGCCGTTAAATCGTTCACTTGGGAACATGACTAAGCACTTTCCAAGACATAGAAAATGATGATTAAATAGAAATCACAAATGGGTCACATCTAGTGGCCTTTCAAGCTGATCCGAGACCCTGTCGCTCTTCAAAAAATGATTTTGTTAAGACGTATGTAGAGGAGCCTGTTAATATATTACAAAAATCACTTGCAACTTCTTGGATAATCTAAAAATGAGGGGTGTATATTAACTTTCATTTTTTATCCTCCTACAAAAACTATAAAACAACAGAAATCCTGGACAACTAGAACTGACCTTATTAAACTGATCTAGCGCAGGATGACACAATAAACCAAACCAGTCAGTATGTGAAAAAAGTCAAATTTACATTTAGACATTACTGGGTTTCAATATTTTACTACATTTCTCACCAAATAGTATTTTATATATTCATCATTCATTGAAGCTATAAAGATATGCTAATAAAGAAACTCATTATTGCTGCTCTTTTTCATTGTTACCACTTTGCCTAGGTCGTTTCCAAATATTTGAAGAGCACTGTTTATAAAATTATTTGTTAATAATAATAATAATAATAATGATAATGAATTATAAAATTACTATATTTACTATTATTTTTTATTTATGTTTTAAATACATATGCATGTTTTATATAGTAGATTCTCATTTGCAATGTTCTTCAAAATTATATATAAGAAAATATACATACATGATATATGATGTATACAATACCCTTCCTACTTGTGACAGCATGCATAAAAAATGTATTTCAATTTCGAACTGCAAATATCTTCACTACAGGTCCTCCCTGATGGACTGAATGCACACGAGAAAGAAGGAAGTGTGTGCCCACAGTTTTTAATTAGCAAAATACACACAAGAAAATAAGCCACCAGGTCCACAAACTAACTAATTAACTATCTACATCCACTTGGACCAGCTAATGGTGATAAATGACCAGCTTCGACCATTCAACTCCCATCAGAAGCTAATTCTATCTGGATTTTCAGGTAGGAGAAAACTGCAAAGGAAAATATAAGCATGTAGGCTGAATCTGAAAGGCACTTTGAACCAAGTTGCAACAGGCTAAATTCCCACT
>NW_015518197.1:0-556 GCF_001515645.1 Sinocyclocheilus grahami | reverse complement strand
TAACCCAGCGCTGGGTTATATTTAACCCAGCATTTCTTAGAGTGTGTTTGCTATTCAATTCAAATTTAATATACAATTCCATAATGTGTCAGTGTTTCTGAATGCTGTTTATTATTGCCTACTGTTACACAGGAGTGGTTGTATCTTTACAAGAAAATATTACTTGTGCTTTTCCTCATTTGAAAGTAGCATTGGATTAAAGCATCTGCTGAATGAATAAATGCCCAGAAATCTTCCTCATCCAGTCCACAGTTTGTCCAAAGCATCAAAACTCAGTCGCTACTTCCACATCCAGTCACTGAGTCCCTCTCAGAACCGCTGTTGCCACATTAGCGCCGGTTGCTAAGAGACCCCAAAGATTCCAGAATCCCCATGTGCCCCATAAAGGCCCACAGCCATTTAGATGGAGTTCTGCGTTCCCAGCTTTGGTTACCGAGGGAGGGAAATTGGTATTTGGAGGAGAGGAGAGTACCATAGTGAGAGAGAGAAAAAGCAGGAACTCTGAGCTGAAAACATCCCACAATCCATCTTCTGCCATGGTAGCCAAATAGTCAAG
>NW_015518196.1:1122-3163 GCF_001515645.1 Sinocyclocheilus grahami | reverse complement strand
TAAACTGCTGTCACTTTAAGAGCTGCCCGGATCCAATATACTGTTGCACACGTGTTTTCTTTATCATCCGTTTCACTTAGGACCTACTATGTTTACGAGGATACTTACAAAGACAGGCCTTTTGACACATAAAAGTGTGTGTTTGTAACCATTCAAGGCTTATAAAGTGGCAAAAATAACTCCCGTGCTCTGAGCACCGTCTTCACGTGCGTGCAACTATGACAGTGCTCAGAAACTCTTAGACAGCACACGCATATAGGGAAATAAGTTCTCTTTCACAGCTGATTGTGTTTCAACTGCTTAAAATCTTAAAACCGGTTGACAAATTTCTACCAGTTAATCGTGTCTACCAGTATGTCGCCCACCCCTAGCTCACAATGCAGGCTATTTCAAAATACTAACATACTATAAACTGTGTCCGTTTCTACTTTTTAAAATAGCAGGCAGTATCATATAAATATAGTGAGCATTAAGTGTTCTATTTCAAACACCAAAAAAAACTAAACAAAAAAAACATTATAAACCATTTTCGTTATTTGAAATAAATCAAACATTTCAATAAAATATAAATATTAGATGAAAAAATTAAAGCTTAAATGAAAATGTTCCCAGAAATGTTGCCTTGCCACCTACTTTAAATGTTCAGGTTGAAGTAGTAAACTTTCTAAAACAAATAAATAAAAATAAAAATTTTATGAAAAAAAAAACGAATAAAAATGTCAAAGCACAAATTTCAAAAACTTAAACTAAAATTAAAATAAACTGAAAATACGAAAATAAAAGTCAATTAAAAACATTGATAAATGCTATAATAGTATATAGGTAATACTAAAATAACACTAAGACTAAAAACATTTTAGATGTTTGAAAACACTCACATGATGCGTGGAATATCACTAACGGGAACAGTTCCATCATGAGCCCCGCCTTCTCCATCCTCCTCCTCACTGCTATCTGATTCCTCACTGGATGAGGAATACTCTATCACTTTCCTGGGAGGCCGGTTGGTTTCCTCATTGGTTCGTAGCTCACGGAGTTCTTTGGCCAGAGCAGTGAGGTCCTTTAGGGAATGAAGTTAGAGGAAGACACAGAGATGATATGCAAAATTTCATTCATGCCTTGATCTGCTTGATTTGGTCTCCAGTGAACAACGAATCCACTAAAATGTAAACAGCATTTCATGTTTTAAGCCTGCATATGCTACAGCGATTTATCTGTTAGTAGGAGTCATGATAAAAACTTTGCACATTTAGGTCATTTAAATGGCACTGAAGAGATTACCAGAAACAAACAAATAAGCAAAACATCACAGACAAGCAAATTAACTAAAATGTTTTATAAAGCTTTATAAATCAACTCTGAAAGTAGGATAAAAAAATCCACCATAATTTCAAAGAATGATGCACAACTGTATAAACCATCACGTGCACAAGTCAGAGAAATAATAGACCACAACCAGAACACTGAATAACTGAAGCAGAACTAGGGTTCGTTCCTGAGGCCTGTGCCCTGCATGCAAAAGGTTAGTAGGAATCAGCAGTTCCCGCTCTGGCTCTGTCTTACCAGCTCCTCCTGTCGACAGGCCACCAGGCAGCCAGATAGAGAGAAAACGCCATTGAGAAACCAGAAGTCAACTCTTGGGCAATTATATTAAAACACTGATGCTTGAAATGAAATGTGAATTTCCATTTTTGACTAAATATACAAGCTAGAGCAATAATCTCATCATATTAGACACAAATTAAAAAGTTGTGAGGAACAGAAGCACATTACAGTCAATATGTCGTACCGTTGACTACCTGAGTGTCAGTTGACGAAAATGTCTATCCACAAACATACGTGGTCACAAAACCTAGGAAATATGGTTTGCGAAAATCTGTCCGTCATCCAGAACTAAAATGATTTTGCAGCTGATTAAACATGAGCTGAAAATTTTTTCTTTGTAAACTGTTCGCTAAATCTGTCTCACATAAGTTGACGCATTGAACAGAATGTGACAATATTTGTAAATATGGTTTATACAAACAACTTTAACAGAAAT
>NW_015518196.1:0-440 GCF_001515645.1 Sinocyclocheilus grahami | reverse complement strand
AGCTACAATTTCCGGTCCCTTCTTTTACCCCTAAATGTAACATTACTTCTAAACAAAACAAAAAATCCCTTTTTTGTGGCCTAAGACAGATGTAGCCTAGGTAACAGTGAAAACTCTGAGAAGGTGTCAAGGATTACTGACACTGTGAACTGTGACAAATTGGTGCGATGGAGAAATGTGCAGCTAATGATGGTGACTGACACAGCGTCTGAAGCTGTGAAAGAGAGCGACAGACACAAAGATTGGAGGGGAGTTAAGGAATGAGAGATGGTGTGAAATATTGATGAGAGAACGATTGAAGACATGAGAGGGCGTGTGACAGAAATAGATGAGACAGACAGCGAACGAGTGCTTGAATGTAAGGAGCACGAATATGGGCAGAGAGAGATGAAGTGAGCAGATGTCACTAACCTCATCTACGGCTTTCTTATAACTCTGGA
>NW_015518195.1:1455-3163 GCF_001515645.1 Sinocyclocheilus grahami | reverse complement strand
TGTACTTTTACCCTTCCCATGTTGATGTCAGAGAACTATGCTCCCAGTCCTCCCATAGGAATTTCAATATTTCATTTGGCTCCTAGACAGCACTGAGATTAAATGTAGAGCAAGTGGAGACACAAAAGGAGATTTTGAAAAATGCCTTTTTTTTGGTCCACACAATGAAAGTCAGTAGTGGCCAGTGCTCTTTTGGACCCCATGGACTTTCACTGTATGGACAAACAGTTGAAACATGGAACAAATCATATTGTGTGTTCCACAGAAGAATGAGAGTGAGAAAATGAACAGAATGTTACATTTTTTGGTGAACTATAAGTCTTCATCTTCTCAGACTTTTCATCTTAAGACTTAAATATCTCTTTCAGTTTCAAACACAGAGATCTTAAATAAATGTCTCACACTGTGATCACATTTGCTCAGAAGTCTGCAATCAAAAGTCAAATGCAGTGCTGAAGTAGAGTCCAGTTTATTTTAATCCATATGCTTCCGAGTCCATGTCAAGACCAGGATCATGAAAATATGGTCTTGCATTCTTAAAAATAAAGGTTCTTTATTGGCATCTATTGAATGGGTCCATGTAGAACTTTCAGAATCCTTGGAAACTTTCCATTCAACAAAAGGTACTTTATATTGGAAAAGGGATCTTTAGAATGTTTAAATGTTCTTCACACTGAGTGAAAATGGTTCATTTAAGAACTTTTCACTGAAATGGGCTTTAGGGAACCAAAATCGGTTCTTCTATGGCATTGCTGTGAAACCCCCCTTTTGGAACCTTTATTTTGAAGATTTTTAGGAATCAGACTGAAGATGGATTTGAGACTAAGTCCAGTTTTGAGTACAACACTAGTCAAAGATCTTATGAACTTAAATATTTCCCCTTGCATTTTCTAAGACTAAATTTAAATAAAAAATAAAAATAAAGGTTATTTATTGGCATCTATGGTTCAACAATTAACAACCACAGAACCATTCCACGCACAAAAGGTACTTTAAACTCTTAGTGTGAACAACATTTTAATAATCTAAAGAACACTTTTCCATTATAAAACACCTTTTCAATCAGGACCACTATCATCAAAGATGGCTGACAATTAGCATACAGTTTGGATTGGCAGTATGGTTCTGTTCTGGGCTCCTAGCATGGATAAGAGCAGGGAGAGCAGCAATAAACCCCCAGGGTAAACAGAACAGAACCAACATAAATGTGTTGAAGATATCATAAAAGTTCAATAATTTAATGTTACATTTTAGAAATTAGTCTAATTCAAAGGAGAATCAGAAGGCTGAATCCTGACTAACGAGAGAAGGAGATGGGGATTGAGAAGGGTAATTAGCTATTGAGCAAAGCGAAAGCTGGTGATAATACTGAAGGACCTTATATATGGGTGCTGTGATAGGTGTCTCATCCCTATAGGTAGATGTGGATCAGCTGAGAGTCAGCTGATGCGAGCAGTGTGAAACATTTTTTTTTTTAAAAATAAATTTTTTTTTTTTTAAATTTTTTTTTTTTTTTTTTTTTTTTTTTTTTTTTGTGATAAAAAGTGTTTTTTCATGTTCCATGGGTGTTAAATGTTCTTCATGGAACCCTCAATGCCAATAAATAACTTTTGCTTTTAAGTGTGTATAGTGGAAAAAGGTTCTTTAGATTACTAACATTTTATTCACAATAAGAAAAAATGGTTCTTTTAAGATCTGTTCACTGAAA
>NW_015518195.1:0-1007 GCF_001515645.1 Sinocyclocheilus grahami | reverse complement strand
ACAGTGACATGTAATCAGAAGTTTGATTGATGATTTGTTTAGGGTATATTGACTGAACATCACTCAGTCTGCAATGGACTGTAATTCACGCATTTCTCTCCATCTCCGTGACATTAGGGCATAAAGCGACACCCTAAAAACCCACCAGACGGCCCCTAAAGCCACGATTCACCAGAAGCCATTTTGGAGCCAGTAATAACACCTTTTACAGCCGAAGAGAGTATTACTGAAAGTTTTTACTGCATTAGAGGCATGATGAGGTGCGGTGTTAGTGTGTTTATAGTGGGTTGGGAGGCTAATGGAGGCCAGCCTCATTTTGTTTACTGTCCATTCTCATCATCATTTTATAGCTGAAAAAGTCGAGCAGGGATATCAAGTGTGAAGAAGACTTTAAAACTCAGGGAGCAGCTGATAATAATTCTCTATGCTTCTCAAGTCACCTTACATAGGTGAGACACTGGGCCACACTCGACTCCAGAAGACTCTCTGACATGTAGGATGCTACTCTTTTAGGACTGAAAGAAAAAGGTATGTATAGATTTTTGGTAGTTTTCTGATGAAATGAACATTAGTGGTAGTAAAACACAAACAATTCATTCCTTTTCACCCAAATTGTGATCACAGGGGCTGATCATTTATTAATAAAGACTTAGTTTTGTGCAGTTCTTTGCACAATAGCATGTTATGACCTTAAGAAACTTTTACCGTTGTGCATGATTTGTAAACTAATACAATTTGATGCTTGCATCACATAACCAGCTTCGCATACATGGCTTTTCTGCAATAGTAAACTTGCTCTGTAGCTCACCTGGTAAAAGTGCTTGGGTATAAATCATGTAAAACACAAATCAGGATAAAAGAGCTCAAAGTAGAAGCAAGCTAAAATGGCATGGTTGCTTCAAATGTGTTTTATGCCACATTTGCTTTTGTTAAAGAGCAGGTCATATGGTTTTTTAAAGTTGCTTAATATTGTGTTGGAGTCCCCTACAACAGGTTTAAATGCATCT
>NW_015518194.1:2428-3163 GCF_001515645.1 Sinocyclocheilus grahami | reverse complement strand
CACACACACACACACACACACACACACACACACACACATTTATTAATGTTTATAAGCAGACTATGAGTTTAAGATCAATTATTAACAAATGCAATAATAACTGGTGCATTTCTAATGATATTCTCTTCTTATGCTGAAATGTTTATGTATCAAAAAAACTCCTCTTCATGAATACATTTAAATGTCATTTCAATTTTAAACAAGCATCCAATCTCCTGAGTTCTGCAACAGTGACAGTGCAGCTTTCTATTGCTTTTAGCTTAGCATTAGCTAGCAAGTTCTAATAGCAATAACAATCAAAGGCGTCATGCTAAAAGGCCAATTTAAAGGTAGATTAAAGTCGATTACGCACCATATTAGCGCTGTATCTGACAGCAGAGTATCAGCAGCGATGAGAATACTGACAGCAACTCAATAACAAACACAGCAGCTCTGCTTTCAGTGGGAAGTGCGTGATGAGTAGTAGGACGTGACGCAACAAAACAACAACGCGTCGTTCCAAGCCGTAGCCAATCACATCTCTCTTTCAAGCTTCGGTACACGCCCCATATATAAAATTTGTTAAATCCATAAGAAATATAATAATTACAATAACCATTCAATAAATTAGTAAAATGTGCTTTTTAAAAATCTAGATTTTAGTTTTTCTATTAGCGTATTTTGTACCATATTTTATTTTGCTGTGTATCTGTATCTGATTGGACAGAAGAGCCGCTTGCTGTCGCACGCCATTGG
>NW_015518194.1:0-1080 GCF_001515645.1 Sinocyclocheilus grahami | reverse complement strand
GCAATATTGTAATGCGTTACTTTTAAAAGTAACTTTCCCCAACACCGAGTATGATTATGTGGTGTAGATATTCAGATGTTTATGTAGTACATGTTAGAGATCAAACGTGGTTGGTTAGTTGGTTTAGAACAGGGGTCTTCAATCTTTTAGATCTTATGGACTCCCAAATATGATCATCTATGTGCAAGAGACCCCATCATAAAATTTAAAAGGCAGCTATATGCATATTCATTTATAAAGACCAAATTAATACTCTGAAAAAATATTATAGCAGATATGTGTAAAATATTATTTGTGAAATATTTAGTGTCTATCATGTTACCTCATTGCGTGTTTTTTCTACTCATTATGGTACTATACTGTTTGATGTATTTAATTATTTAATAATATATATTTTTTTATATAAATGTATTTATTGTAATCAATCATTTATTCATTTTGATACATTTTTCATTTACTTGATTTTTTTTAATCAAATGTTTTTTGTTTATTTGGTTTATTAGTTATTTTAGATCAAATTTATTTTAATCTTATTTTTTATTTATGCATTAATTTTGTTTTCTAAACTTTTCCACGGTCCCCCAGCACTTTTTGGGGTTTGAAAACCCATGCTGCTTTGAAATAAACTATATCTCGCAGTACTTGCTCAAAAGTATTCAACATTTTTAGTCCTAGAGTTTATGTCTATTCCATCCAGGCTCTATTTCACTGTGATCAAGTCCAGTATACTCTGGTTCCTGTGGCAGGATGGCAGGATTTGGGGACCGCCTTTATGGAGCATAAAGAGCAGGTACCACTTAATGCTCTCCCATAAATGCTGTCTACATTGGCATTGGCATATATATCAACTGTATAGACTGTTATTTGGTTAGTAGTCCTCAGCTTTTGAGTCTAATCTAGAAGCAATTGTTGTTTGTATCTGTATGTTTCATCTTCTAGTACCAGTATTTTGTTTTGATAAACTGCGGAGCAAATGTGGACCTGCTGGAGACCCTTCAGCCTGAGGAAGACTCCGTTTTCTTCATCTGTGATACACACCGACCTGTTGACGTGGTTAATGTCTATAATGACACACAGGTA
>NW_015518193.1:2440-3164 GCF_001515645.1 Sinocyclocheilus grahami | reverse complement strand
CTTTTATGTTCAACATAAGAAAGAAACTCATACAGGTTTGAAACAGCACGAGGGTGAGTAAATGATGACAAAAATATCATTAAAAAATATATATATAATTTTTGGGTGAACTATTCCTTTAAGGAATACAATATCTCAAACAAAAAAGTTCTAAAGTTTTAAAAGCTCTTAAGTTTACAAGAAAACGTGTCAGTTGCTACATTATTACAATATTAAAGGTTAAAATTAACAAGTCCAAACTTAACTAAAATTCAACCGCTATTTATATTTAGACATGACATAATCAACAATCAAATAAAATAGAGTTGCTGGTTCATCAAAATGAAGATCAATTAAAATAGTGTAATCAAAATTGTCAAGCCAGTCCTATTAATATTGCATTATATTGGGTATTTATAACTCATATCGGTTGACCACCACCTACCTACGACTACTTTTTAGCGACAACTACAACATACTGTAACAGCACAAGACAGAGCAACATACTAAACCCAACCCAATCTCACATGAAAACGCAACTATTTTATGAGGTGGAGATTTCATATGAATTTGTACGATGTATGATTTTTATTAGGGGTGTAACGGTACACGTACATAAAATTTTCAGTACAGGTCTTTCGGTTCGGCATGAATGTGTACTGAACAACTCTTTAAATTCAAGAAATTCAAACAATAAATGCCACTATGATGCTCTTTAATGTGGCGTGACAGATCGCCATATAAA
>NW_015518193.1:0-938 GCF_001515645.1 Sinocyclocheilus grahami | reverse complement strand
TTTTTTTTTTTTTTTAGAGCCCATGCTTTTATTGTGAGAGGCACTGAACTATTATCTGACATATTAATTTAGAATGAATATCTAAAATCTTAATTTGATCACTTTTGTCTGATTTTTGTGCTTGTTTAATGTTTTTTGCTAGAAACAACTAAAAGAAAGTGAGAAAATCAACTCATTTAATCACTTTTTTGCACCGTATGTGTGGAAAGTGCCAAATATTTATATTATTTAGCCCTAGAACTGCAAGCGACAAGATATTAAGAGTAATATAAATGACAAGATAATAATGTCAGCATTGAAGTGTTTTATAACTAAAGTTGTTCTCATACAAAAAAGTCAATTCGTTGTCATTATGTTTTGAAGATCTATAATAGATCTGGACTAGTTTTAATCAACGCAAGTGAATCAATCCTGGAGCAGAAGTGCTCTGAGAGAGAAGTAGTTGTCACCTTGTTTTTGGAGCTGTGGCTGTGTTCGCTGGCGTCTGCAGTGGTGTATGGGAGACTGCTGGAGGAGGACGACGGCTCTCTGTCTCGCTCTTTGTCTTTCTCTCCGAACCAGGAGAAGGGCATGCAGGTGGGGATGGAGGTCACGGACTCTGAAGGGGAGACTCGGACCCCTGACTCCTCCAGTAACTCCGCTGAACCCCTACAACACATCACACTGAGACATGAGGAGAGGAAATACAAGCTCTGTGTGCTAGAAGCATTTTACCAGCCTATAGATACTTAATCCAATGGCACCTTTTTATTTGTTTAGCTGGGCCTTTTGATGCATGTGACTTTAACTAATCTATGACACAGCTTGCCTTCAACTTTTGCTTGCAAAAAACAAGTAAATGGGACATTTCTAACAGAGAACCAGATTGTAAAAAAAGAGCTTTCATATTAACAACTAACGTCAAATGAACAAAAATGCCCCACAAATTCACAATTAAA
>NW_015518192.1:541-3164 GCF_001515645.1 Sinocyclocheilus grahami | reverse complement strand
TGAAGAACCTTTTGAAGCACCTTTATTTTTAAGAGTGTATGTAATCACTGAGCGACATTTAAAATGCATTTTGAGGTCTAGACGCCAGTTTCGACGAAAAGTATCGAAGACGCTATCGCATTTATTCAGCATAATCTCCAAACGTCAGGCCAGCTCCATGGATGCAGGTGGATGCATGCAATGTGTAAAGAAAATGGATTGCATATTAGAAAAGAACATGTTCGCTTTATTTTGAGCTTGTTAGATCCTGGTGGAGTAGAATTTAGGAAAGCCCGACGTCTCCATTGGCTCCATAACTATTTCGCAAAAGGACCGAATTACATCTGGCATTTTGATTCTTATGATAAACTAAAGCCATATGGTATTTGCATAAACGGCTGTATTGACGGCTTTTCAAGGAAGATCATTTGGCTAAATGCGTTCACAACAAGCAGTGACCGGAAGGTCATCGGAGGATACTACGTGGAAACAGTGGAGAGTTCAGGTGGCTGTCCTCGGATCATTAGAGGCGACTGTGGAACAGAAAACGGGCATGTGAGAGACTTCCAGCGTTTCCTCAGACGCAACATTCTGCAGGACTCCAACATTGACAGCAACATAGAAGGTGCAAGCACAGCCAATCAGCGAATAGAGAGTTGGTGGGGATTCCGCAGGAAAGAATGCATGGAATTGTTCATCTCTTTGTTCCCTGACCTGAATGTTCGACGGGGGATTTTTGGATTCGTCCGTTTCTGTTTCTTGGGAATTATCCAGGTGAGTTTTGTCTTAACAAAAGTTAACGATGTAGTGCACACTGCACAGCATAATTTAGTTATAAAGCATTGCTTTGGGACTCGTTCACCAAAAGTATCGCGAATCCATGTTATTATCCATCACATTGCCCACTTACTCGTTTTATTTTAGAGTTTTTATTGAATTAATGTAATAATCCATAGTGTATTGTAGTAAAAAATAAAATAAAATACCACATATCCCCCAAAACACAGCATAACCTTATAAGCAAATAATTGTGTAATAAAAATTCACATTAATTAAAAAAATTAGCCCGATGCCTATTTGTGAAAAATTCATAATTTGCATCATAAAAAGTGTATGTTGTTTTATACAGTTGATCTTTTACTGTGTGGGGTCAAACTAACCCCCCAATTCCATGATTGTGACTTGGATGAACTATCCCTTTAATTCCAAAACTGAAAATTTTCTCATCCTTTACTCACCCTTATGTTGTTCCAAACCTGGATGAGCTCCTTACCTTAATGCTGATAACCAAACAGGTGATGGTAGCCATTGACTTCCATAGTAAGAAAAACTGCTTGGTTACCAGCATTCTAAACAATATCTTCTTTTGTGTCCAACAGAAGAAAGGAACTCAGATTTGGAACAACATGTTTTGGATGATCTATCCCTTTAATTCTAAGTCACAGTCATGGAATTGTGGGGTTATAATTATAAGTTTATGCTGTTTTGGGGGTACTTATTTTACCTACCACAAAATTCTCAACACCATTTGCTTACGAAATATTACATTTCTATTAAAAAGGCACTTTAATGATGACCTAAATGAAATGTGGTGTTTATGGATATTGATTATCTAGAGACTAAATAAATGACACTCCAAATTGCACGTTGAATAACTTTAATGCAAACCTTTGTCTATATTTATTTATTTAATTGCAGGATGAATTGGATGAAACTGCACGTGTGTGGGATGCGCATGTAATAAGACCTTCAAAAAACGACAGAGTGCCAAGCGGTAGACACAATGTCATGTACTTATTCCCAGAGCTCGACAGAACAGAGAACTATATGTCACCAGTGGACACAGGAGACCTACAGCTGTGCAAGACAGAATGCACATTTCGATCATCTATACCTTGTGACAGTGATGTCTATGATATTTGTAATTCTGTTATGACTGAGGCACACTTTGAGCTTCCAAAGGACTCATATCAAGAAATAGACTTATACTTGCATCTAAGGAATGCAATACTGACTTTATTGTAACTTGTGCTCAGGCTGAAAATAGAGGGGTTGGTGGCATTTTTTTGTTTACAGGATATCTGATGCCTAAATGCTAATGTTAAAGAAGTACTATGATGTTACAATATAAGTTTCAAAAGGCTTGTATAGCAGTTTAAAGGTGCACTTTGTATTATGCAAATATTTAAGCAACAGTTTTCAGGAAAAGCAATTGTCTCTAGAATACTTAATGTTATTGAGCATATGTTATTGTTTGTTTAGGCATGGTCATTTCTATTACAGTCTTATTTAATAATGAAAATTCTGTCATTTATTTACCATTGTGTTTTTCCAAATTCAGACCTTTTCTTCCGTGGAACACAAATGTTTAGCAGAATGTGCACTGAGCAGTTATCAGCATCCTCTGTCACCATTTTTCATACAATTGTTGTGAATGTTTTCTGAGGCTGTTGATGCCTAATATTCTGCTAAACATTTGTGTTCCTCAAAAAAAAAGTCAGTCTTGTTCACAGAATTGTGATTTTCTTGTGAACTATCACTTTAGACAGATTTTTGTTTTCTCTCCCTTGATATATAATTTAATAAGCATCAAATGCACTGAATACAGAAAGATGTTAAGAACACAGTTGGGTCACAGTCATTT
>NW_015518192.1:0-234 GCF_001515645.1 Sinocyclocheilus grahami | reverse complement strand
ATTTGCAACTATAAACTCGTGTACAGCATAGCTATTCTATCTTCTGTCAATTCAGTTTTTGTATAAAACTCAAATTTCTTTAGAACGGAAATTGAAACTCGACTCCATAAAACTTTGAAAATCTTAAAACATCTTTAAAGCTATTCAAACTATAAAATCTTAAAACATCTTAGAAACTACTCAAGAATTTCAAGAATTATTAAATTACATTGCAAAAAACAATTGCATGAAATA
>NW_015518191.1:2502-3164 GCF_001515645.1 Sinocyclocheilus grahami | reverse complement strand
GACAACTTTAAAGGCGATTTTCTCAATATTTAGATTTTTGTTTTTGCAGCCTCAGACTTAGCGTATATTTAAACCCTGGATCTATCATTAAATCATCTTTGAAGACAATATGAGTTATTAATTGAAATGATACAACAATGTTCCCTCTAATTCGTCGCGACAGACGCAAAAAGAAGTTGGGAAAGCCTCAGGCAAACCGCTATGTAGAGTTGGGGTCGCTATACAGTAAGAACCGGTGAATGTGGTTTACAGGTTTCAGAAAGAGAAATGTGCGCCAAATGAGTCGCTGTAGAAATCGAATAATGCAATGGTTGCGGACGAAATAGCTCACGAGAGCTAATGCAAACGCAGTGACATGTGAAATAAAATATCATCATGTTTTAAAAAAGATTGGCTTGATTAAGTGGTGGAAATAGCGGATGATGGGAAAACAGTAACAAAACTCCGAGACATTTACAGTAGTGTGCAAACTTTACTTCATGGGAATGTTTAGAAAACTAAAATAATTCACGTTCACGTATTTAGAAAATATTTATTGAAATTATTAGTTTTTTTATATTATATTATACATCTAATAAATAATTGACCTCAAAAAGGCAATTCACGAGCAATAACTGCTTCATTTTTTCATATTATATTATATTATATTATAATAAAGAATT
>NW_015518191.1:0-895 GCF_001515645.1 Sinocyclocheilus grahami | reverse complement strand
ACAAATACATTCAAATTAGGTAAACAAGGTCTGCCCTGTGGTTTAAAGTATTCTACTTAATATCTAAATACAAATATGTTTACATATGGCCTAATATGGCCAATGACATTAAACCATTTTCAGAAATATCTCAGTGGTCCTCGATCTTTCTTAATTCTTCAAGAGGCATGTAGAGCATAACTTAGAAAAAGCATAACTTTAGCTGTTGGAAATAAACACTCAAACGTACACTCATAAAGCATTTACTTAAAGTAGTCTTTTGTGAAGGACAAAAATGAAGAAAGGGCAAAAATGTCGACTCTGTGCATCTTTGCGTGATACTTTTTAATTATAAAAAGGTATAGGTAAAAGTGGGGTCGCACTTGGATAAGAAGCGCAATGCCGGACAACTCACAGCTCAGTCATTCTTGAGAAGTGGGACAAAACAGGGTGCAAAATTGAAAAAATAAAACCTTTCTCACACAAATGAAACTACATTTATGTATCTTATATGTACTAAACTACTGAGCTATGCTTTGATACAACCTCCCAACTTTTCTCTTTTTTAACAAAATGTGCTTTTTTTTAGCTTGGACAGTGTAATATAATTTCAGCTTTATCTTTAACAGCATTCAAGATGTTTTTAACATCTCAAAACATATTCTTGTGTTAGCAGACAGATTACACTTTCACATGTGACCGACAATTCCACAACAAATATAAAATATCATAATGAAATATTATCAAAATATTAAACTGACGGAGGTGACAGAACTGACGGAGTTGACACATCTGACGGTGGTGACGAAAACCTGAATTTGTAGTCATTTTATCTATCAAACATTGAATCAGTCAATTACTATTAAAACAAAGAGTATGTTATTGTTTATAAAGCTTTTATTCAAGAGTCACATTT
>NW_015518190.1:1705-3165 GCF_001515645.1 Sinocyclocheilus grahami | reverse complement strand
CTAGAAGGGATACAGCTCCAACCGGAAACTAACAATGAAATGTAATTTTCTACCTATTAGAAAGTGTTTTATTAACGTCTACACCTAGCCCAATCCTAAACCTACCCCTTACAATAATACAAAAAATAGTAATTATTGTTGTACAGTTTTACACAAATTATGTTGTATTGATGTTGAATTACACACAAGCAAGATGCGATGATTAGCAAATGTGATGGTTATTTTCACAGTTCAACAAAGTTACACTGAGTTACATTTTAGACATGATTTTTTTTTCTGTTTCACAATGTATGTTCAAACAATCATTTAATTTAATATTCAACATTTTATATTCGAAACATTGATCTCATTGCATTCTTTATGCAGTTGTAAATGCTCTATTTCGCTCTTCTGCTTTTAGTTTTCATACAGGACCGTAATTCATTTGAAAATGTAAGATCAGCAAAAGCTTGTTGATTCTCATGATGTTAAAAGAGATGGACGTGTGAACGGAAACTGTGACTGGGGTCACAACCAGATAAATATCGCAGCCAGATAAACCTGAGTGTTTTCACACATTTTAGGCATCACTACTGTGGGCTCTTTGGTGAACCGATGAAGAAAATGCTTCTCAAATTAGTTTTGCTCTGTTTGTGGCATCTGGTTGGTGAGTTTTAAAAGAGTATTTATGACTTTTGTCTTTGTGCTGCTGCTGAATGTTTTTCATATCACATTTAAATGAATACAAGTATTTTAGTGAAGCTTCATCAAACAGACATCAAATGATTTGAAAGGTAAAACTGTTCTTCAGGTGTGTTTGGTGATGAAGTGAAGTCAGTGCGGGAGAGACGTTCAGTCACTCTAAACTCTGGTCTTACTGAAATAATGGATGGTGATCTGATTCAGTGGAGGTTTTTTTAACACTTTAATAGCTGAAGTCAGTAAATGGGCTGAGAGAATCACTGTATTTTATGATGTTCTTGATGGGAGATTCGGAAACAGGCTGAAGCTGGACAATCAAACTGGATCTCTGACCATCACAAACACCATAGCTGCACTCTCTGGACGTTATGAACTACAGATCAACAGTGTGAGCAAGAGTTTCAATCTCACTGTCCTTTGTGAGTTCATTTTAGTTTCACCTGTTTTCTTTGCTTTTTCATGTTTATTCTGTTGTTTTATGATGTTACTCATGTAAAATTAATGTTTTAACCTTTTTTAATTTAGTAAACCATCCTAAAAACTCTTTCTGAGATGAACTCTGTTTCTGTTTGTCCTTCAGCTGGGCTTAATTTAAAAGGTGCACGCTTGGCAGTGTCAGCGATGGAGGGAGATTCAGTCATTCTGAATGCTAATTTTATAGAAATGGCTGATGATGATCTGTTTCAGTGGACATGTTTGAATGAAAACACTTTAATAGCTGAAATCAATAAACGGGCCGACAGCATGACTGTATATGATGATGTTCTTGATGGGAGATT
>NW_015518190.1:0-903 GCF_001515645.1 Sinocyclocheilus grahami | reverse complement strand
CAGGTGCATGATTGATGGTGTAAATAAAAAACTGTTTTGCATATACTGAATGTATGTGAGATTTACTAATTAATGGCTTTATTACATGTTCCTCTTTTTCAGGAAATATTGAATTTTAAAGCAGAATGCAGAAAACTTTAAAAGGTTCTTCGGGTGTGATCTTTGTTCTAATATTTTTGTCATAAATACTGATGATTATTTTAGCTTGCGTTCTCTTTCAGTATCGGAATATATATATATATATATATATATATATATATTCAAGGCTTTATTGTTTATATTTCTCTCTCATACAAAAAAAAAAGAATAAAGAGACACACAGATCTCATTTTACTATTGCTGTCTATTTGTCATCTGTATTTGCTTGGCTTTATCGATAAAGTTTTTCCATTCACTCTTTAAGGTTTAAGAGTATCTTCATGTTTTATTGCATTTATTATATTTAGCGCCTCCTGGAAGAATATGAATCATATTTATTTGAATAATTCTAGCAGTGCTTTACATTGTTATTAAAATATTATTTAAAACATTATTCATAAATGTTCACATTATTATTAGCTTATTAATTTCTGTTTAGTTTTTCTATCCACAATCCCAAACAAACTTCCCCCAGCTTCTCCTTTAACCTGAGAAAATATTGATTTGTGAGACATAATATACTTTAAGAACACAGTGAAATACGTAAACACAACATATCGGTGCTCCAATTCCTCCGACAGACAACGATGAAATCTTTAAATCTCTGTGTCTGTGTTTCATCTGCAGATCAACAACATCATCTAGTGTCTCAGTCTGAATCTGCATGTTATCAGGATCCTCTGTCACTGACTCCACTAGTTCTGTCTGATTGCTTTTGACGTTCAGCTGGGTGTCATTTGCATTCACAACAAACTATTTCTTCAC
>NW_015518189.1:2240-3165 GCF_001515645.1 Sinocyclocheilus grahami | reverse complement strand
AATAAATCACATTTTAAAATATATTCAAATAGAAAACAGTTATTTCAAATATGGATGGATGGATGGAATCCAAAATGAAAAGTTAAGACATTCAATATTCAAATGGTTAGCGTCCAATAAGGCAGTCTGAACTGTAATGCTAATTCACCTCATTTATACAGAAAACATAGCTGGTACCTTCTTCTCATCTGTGAGATCCAGAGACTCCAGCTTGGTCCCTTGGTGGGCAGCGTAGATCTCTAGCAGATTGTCAAAGTTGGTGGTGAGGACCAGAGCGCCGCTCTCCATCAACTGCAGCACGGAGCGAAGGAGATGCTTCCCAGCGTTCTCCATCTTACACTCCAGGTCATCAAACACCTCGTAGAGGCAGTCTTTAAAAAAGGTGGAGCGTACATTTCCCGTCCGCTACAAAGAAATTTGACAAAACAAATCAACTTAAGGAGTATTCAAATAACTCTTCTGGGAATGCAATGTTACAGGAGTGAACAAAAGCAGGCGTCTAGAAGGGGAAATAAGCATTATCTTCTTCAAAGGCCTTGAAATGTTCTCCATGGAACACATCAAAGGAAATAAAGCACCCTAATTCATATATTTAGGCTTGTAGGCAATGAAATTATCTTGATTTTTACACATGGTGGTGTTCGCCAATACAAACTTTAACCCTGATAATAGGAATCTCATAAGAAATGGAATACGTCAGTCAAATATTTAGGCTAATTGTAGGTAATTGGTAGTTGTATGGAGAGAGCGCAGAGAATAAAAGAGTTTTGACAGCAGTGCCCTTGTCAGACTCAATCTCATTACACTGAGCTGAATTAATTCTCTGAGCTTGGCAGAGGCACATGGAAAACCAGAGACAGTGAGTGAGTGTATGTGTGTGTGTGTCAGTGTGAGAGAGAGAGAGAGAGAGAGAGAGAGAGAGAGA
>NW_015518189.1:0-1476 GCF_001515645.1 Sinocyclocheilus grahami | reverse complement strand
TGTTTTTATCAGCTATTTGGACTCTCATTCTGATGGCACTCATTCACCGCAGACAAAAAAAAAGTTGTGAAAATGACATATGATCTTATCCCTTACAGCCTTGTTTTCATCTGTGCCAAATTCAATATTGTGTCTACCCTCACTATGGTCTATTGATTTTTTTTTTTTCTTTGTCTGGAGCCGTGATTTGGGTACTCATGAAAAATAACAGCATTGAGCAACAAGCATTCAGAAATGAGATGAACATTCAATCATTCTTGGAAAGTTGTGGACTTTTTTGTGCTCATCAACATAGTAGCGCAATAACATTGATGCCTGAATCAAAAAAGCAGTCTGAATGTCTCAAGCATGACTTACATATTCATGCCCAAACACGTCAAAGTCCAAATGCATTTTGGCATCCACTGACTTGCTGCAAACATTACAAAGAATGCATAACTAAAGAAATACGTAATGCCGAAGCTAAATGGACTAGCGTCTAGTCGCAGCATGTTGTTTTGGAGGTGTGAATCCTTGACACGTTCAGATTAACCTAATTTTTTGTGCCACTGGGGTCTGCTCTGCTCATGTGAGACTCAAAACTCACACAAGTAGGTTAAATCACTGAAAGACCTCACACTAACAACAACAAATAAACCGAGCTTGGAAATTCACTGGGATAGAGACAGACAGCAGGCTGATGTTTTTCTAGGGGAGTTGTTTTGTTGATGTGTATTGTTCAGCTATGACCATTCCAGGCAATGAAACCCCAGCACTGGAGTTGAAATGCATTACCTAACTCCCTTTCACAAGCCTAATGCCATCTAAATCCTCTAGTGACACTGATGGGTTTGGATGCAAATGATACAAAACAGGGATAAATCACTGAGCGCTGTTTTGACGGAGCGACAAAAACAACACTGGTGGCACGTGGTTCTACGCCCCATTTTATCTGGAAAGAAAGAAAGGGACTAATGATGGACAAACTCATCGTTGTGCTTTGCAGTCCATGCATTGCCTAGCATTGTCCTAATGATCAACATGTTTATTACGGATCAACAATCCAAACGATTTTTCCTTGCCCTGACAACTTTTCACTAATCACAGAAACTGAAACATTGGCATAGCCCATCAGCATCAGTCGAAGCAGCACGTGAACCAACCATTTCTTCCTCTTTACTACTGGTTATTGCACAAAATAAACAAACATCAGAAGGTATGTTAAAAGAAACGGTAAAACATACTGAAATGTTTCCTGTAATTGCGCAATCAGAAATAAAAAATTTCAAGATTAATTAATATAAATATTTCAATATTTCCAGTTGTTGTTTAATATTATTAAAGAACAATGAACTGGAGTAGAAACAATTATATCATTAAACATAAAAACTGCCTTATGTGCAATTTAAATTTTTGTATACAAGTAGTAAGAAAATGAAAAAAACATCTTACCGGTGAAAGTTTCTGGATAAGGTCATGAGCAACATGCACCAGGTT
>NW_015518188.1:2354-3165 GCF_001515645.1 Sinocyclocheilus grahami | reverse complement strand
TGTTGGCCAGTTCTGCCTTTTCTAGAACAGTCCCAGGTTCCACTTTCTCTATAAACAGTGCACAGAGAGCCAATTCAGAGCAGGAATGTGAAGCACCAAACACACTTTATGTATCAGAAAGGAAATGTCTGTTTTGCAGAAAGAGTTTAAATGTCTTTTGACCTATATAATTTGACTCTTTGGCAAATGCCTAGAAAGAACATTTAGCCATTACATCACTCTTTTGGAGATTTAATTCTTTCACTTTTTTTGTTACTTTTTCATGTGATGTCATATGTAGTTATGTACCAAGAAACACAAATAGCAATGCATAGATACAAAGACCGATCTTTGCAGTCAGAGAAACCTCATTTGTAGTCTTTTCTCAGTAGAAGCTGTCAGGATGCTTGATGTTTGCAGGGCTGGTCTCAAGAGTTCTGTGTTGTGCTCAGGGTTGGAGAGACCACTGCTGCAGAGAAGGAGAGGCTGCGTAGACTGTGGAATTACGTCAGGTGATGATGGACTTTGCACTCTTGTACAGGTGGTGGTGACCTTACCTGGTAAAATGTACATTAAAAGCAGTCGTTTGCGTGAGTGTTTGACACTGTAATGTCTGGGCTTCTGCATTAATCAAGCACATATTTGCTTAAGACTCTATTGTACTCCTATCACTACAGTATTTCTGCAAACTTCTGCTCCTGTTCCTATTCTGTTTTATTTTACAGTGATGTACTGAAATGAATATTCCTATCTGAAACCAACAATTTTGGTCACACTGGGTTGAAAATATCTATGCAAATATCTAAACAAATTATTCTTAATATAATATTTT
>NW_015518188.1:0-933 GCF_001515645.1 Sinocyclocheilus grahami | reverse complement strand
TGTAATTAAACCATCTTTTTTTCATATGAATGCTGATTTTTGTCAGTGTTCCTATTATTGGGTTAAAAAGTAACACTTTATTTTTTGGCCTGAAAATAAAAATAGTGGCTGGAATTTCAGCTCTATTCTATTCTATTCGAATCTATTCTATTCCTGCTACTGTTCCTTAATCTAATATATTCTTCTGCTGATTTAATTTTAATTTTATTATTTTATTTTACTTTCCTACTCTGCTCCTAATCCTTCTCTGTTCCTATTAATCTATTGTACTACTGTAAAAATTATCTTCTCCTTTTCTACTCAGTATAAATTATTACAGCACCCCTTTAAAAGCAGTTAACTTCCTTTGCACACTCAAATGTTTGTTCTCAGAGGTTAGTTTCCATGATGCGCTAGTGGGCTGTATTTCTTCCAGGGCTGTATTTAAAACTGGTGGGAGTCACTTTGAAAGAATGTGTGTCTGTGTGTCACTTCTTATTTTCACATTGGGGTGCTAAAGGAAATCTGTACACAAATCTCACTGGCAAAGACTCGACACCCTCCTGGTTTAACTGCAGATGAGTAATACCAAGACATCAAAAGAAACAAGATTAGTCTTTCTAAATTAATAAGCTTCCTCTTATACCTGCATTCAAAACAATCTGTTGGCTTGCTTGGCTTCAGCACATCAGCAACCGCAAGCACAGGCTGACAGCGAGAGCTGCTCTGTCCGTCTTACAGGAAGGAAATGTTCATTATCCACCATGCTGAGATGCTTTTTGCACAGGCATCTGCATACTGTGTAGACTGGTTAGGAGTGATGCTTTGTACTCTTACTTGATCTTTGCTTTGTTTTTTTGTCATAACTGGCCTTCATGTAAACCTTTAATGTAGCCCGCCCACCCTCCCGTTGCAGACCTAGTCATTACAGTAGCCTAATGTTTATATTATTTT
>NW_015518187.1:2786-3165 GCF_001515645.1 Sinocyclocheilus grahami | reverse complement strand
GGCTCCAGACGTGGTCAGGTCTCTGTACTCGCGGTACATGTTGTGGGTCCCACTGCGAGAGTCGTAACGCAGCCAGATGCCGAAGTTCTTCACCTTGAGGGGCGATTGCTCATGGACCTGTGCAGGAACACAATAGGAAACAAACAAGCGGTGAACCTCCAGGCATGTCGTCTCAGAAAGAGGAAAAAAGCTCACGAGTTATAGCTCGACTACATTAAACGCACTATTGTAGCATCTCAAAGTAACAGGAGAAGCTCTACAAGCGGCTCGTAATCGATTTCTAAAAAGAACCAATATAAAGGGAACCAACCCCCTCAGTCCCAGAAAGGGGAATGGACTAGGGCTGGGTTTTGACACAAATTTCACGATTCGATTCTCA
>NW_015518187.1:0-1225 GCF_001515645.1 Sinocyclocheilus grahami | reverse complement strand
TGACAAACTCACTATTTTTGAGTTAAGTCGAGTTATAAAGTCCGAGTTAGGCGATATAAACTTAAATTTGCGAGAAAAAAAGTCAGAATTGTGAGGAAATAAATGTTATGTAAAAATTTTTATAGTAAGGTTTAAATAATATCTCATGCTGTAACTGTAGGGCTAATACAATACGTCCCCTATGAACAGCATTATGTAGACCTATTGTTTAAATCGAATTTATGCTTTAAAAGTAGAGTAATCATAACAGTTTTCATCCATAGTATGTCCATTTAAACGTCTGCGTTTAGCTTCAAATGGCGTCTTTGACGACAGTATTCTATAAAAATTTTTTGCATTCCGATCTTGACATCAAAAGGCACAAAAATGTATGTAGACCTATTGTTTAAATCGAATTTATGCTTTAAAAGTAGAGTAATCATAACAGTTTTCATCCATAGTATGTCCATTTAAACGTCTGCGTTTAGCTTCAAATGGCGTCTTTGATGACAGTATTCTATAAAAATTTTTTGCATTCCGATCTTGACATTAAAAGGCACAAAAATATTTTTTTCTTTTATTCCATGGATTTTACCCATTTACCTCCACTTGTTCCCAGTGTTTTTCTGCAACCACTATGCGCGCGCAGCTGCAAGTGACATAACTGTGACGTCTACTCTGAATTGGTCTGTAGGGACGGGATGTCTGATTCATTTCGGCAAACTGGTTGTTTCAGGCTATTCTTCTCAATAAATTGGTTAAAACAAATACTACTGCAGATGCTCTTTTACGCATTTCTAGCAACCAAGTCGTGGTATGTGTAGCTGAAGCACTGAAATAAAGCTGTACGTGTGAACGTATATTGCTGATCATCACTTTAGCCTCACTAAAACTGAGGTTTGTCGTCAGTATTATTCTGTAATACCGAGTGTCACATGACATACTACTAACAAACACCGATCAGGCAACGGGAGGCGACTCCAAAACCCATCTGGGACTCAAACAGCTCTATCCGTACCAGGCCGCAGTAGACGATCTCTCCAGAGGCTTTCTTCATCTTCCTCAGCTGCGAGACGAAGTACCAGAAGCGAGACTTGGCCACCACATGGTTTGGGGCGAAGATCCTCATGCGGTACAGAGGGGGCGCGGGGTTTTTAGCCGAGGGCAAGAGACGCCCAACAACCTTATACTCCCGAAGCTGCAGAGAGAGAGAGAGAGAGAGAGAGAGAGAGAGAGAGTGTGAGAG
>NW_015518186.1:2321-3165 GCF_001515645.1 Sinocyclocheilus grahami | reverse complement strand
TTTATGTAAATTTCAGGGTTTGTGATGTCACCAACCCGGGAAGTAGCTCGACGTAGTCCCTACGAGCCATAACTGTAGGCATTAAATTGACATTTTTAAAAGACAATATCTCCGTTTGCATTGAACTTTCAGCATTGCAACTTTGCCGATATTGTTTATGCTCAAACAGCAACATTACACAATAACTAAAGTTAAAAAAGGGAAACAAACAACCACCCCTTTAAGAACAGCCTGTACCATCTAAATATAAAGTTTTGAAGATAAAAGTACATTTTCAAGAGAACTGGCTTCTTTTTCACTCCGCAAACTTTATCCAACAGGTAAAAACTCGTTAAACTAATAATGGTGCGAACAAGTTGTGTATATGTAATAGTCAGGGTTAGGTGTTTGTTCAAATAATATACAGCAGGTATAAGAAATAGTAATTGTGATGATTGCTGTAGCAAGCACCGCTAATTATTTCCATCTCAACCCTGAGTGTCAGTGGCATTTTGCGACCATCTGGGAAACCATTAAAGGGGTACATTTCTGTAAAATTATGCTGATTGGGCTCTTTTTATTTTTTTAAATAATGACAATTTTTTCGTAATGGAGTACAGGTGCTTTCTACAGCTAAATACACTCATTCAAGCCTACTTTGGATTTCTATGTGTGTGTTTGTGAGAGACAGAGATTACGTAAAGCTTACAGAGGTCATCTCTGTGTGGCTCATTCTAACAACGCGAGAGTCTGTTTGAAGGAGCGGCACACCTGGTCCTGAATAAAGGCCTATGTAAATTGCCTGAGCCAGAAAGGCCTTTCATTAGTGTGATCTCACTGTTTGAGCTCTTTCTCTCTCTCTCTC
>NW_015518186.1:0-1108 GCF_001515645.1 Sinocyclocheilus grahami | reverse complement strand
GATAAATATTTAATGGAAGAGTAGTGTGATGCCCAGTTGCAGCCCAAGGCTCTGCTACACGCCACTTACAGTGAGCACAACCCTTTCATCATCCACGCACACGGAATCGCACACACACAATCGCGCACGGCTCTTCCAGCTGCAGTCTGACCTGAAAACCTGTCTGCATGCTGCTCTGGCTGTCTTTCTGAATTAAGAGCACTCTCACTCTCGATTGAGCACACAATATTCTCCGGCTAGCTCGGTTACTCTCATCTTCTCTGTGTGTGTTATGCACTCCTTACCCTCCCCCGACCTTCTCCCATCATCACCTCTTGGCCTTTCTTCTCCTTCTCTCCCTCTAATTCCCCATTCCTCCCTCTCTAATGTCTTGTATCCTGAGCTCAGCTCTCTCTGAATCAGCAGAGGTTCTCAAGCAGGTCAGCAAAGCGAGGCATTACAATTACTGCCTACATCAGCCTCAAAACACACGCGGATTTATTACTGTACTAGCATTACGCTAATGTTGGGGAATCGGTGGAACTGAATTAGCCCCCATTTCTTTCATGGCTTTCCAGAAGATGTGGCGTGGGGTGTAATTAGCGAGGCAGCATCGGGGAGGCACGCCGGCATCTGGCCGTTGCCTTGGCTCCAATCGTGTTGCTGTCAGACTAGACCCGCTTTGGAGATAGTGATCAACTGCACAGCCTGGTGGCAGTGCTGCTGGAAAGAAAAGGAGAGAGAGCTGGGGAGTAACAGTGCTGGAGGGCCAGCTCTCTCTCTGATTACTGAGCTTATTACTGCGAGGAACTAGACTTGCTTATAAGCCGTGTATCCTACAATAGAAATGCATTTTTGTTTCTCTCCTGTTCTGCTCTGTCTCTCTGATTAATGTTAAGTGTTGCTCTGACACTGATTGCTGCTGATTATTTTTTTTAATGTTACACTGGACAGATGATAAATGGATGATTTAATATTATAACAGATTAAAAAACAACCTTTATGATAGAAATAAATGCATAAATTGGCCTCAGATTTGAACACGAGTCGGATTTAATGTTGTTTCATTGGATACAAAATATCAAATTAAGTAACATCTGCAAACTTTTTTATTTTCTTAAATACTGAA
>NW_015518185.1:2058-3166 GCF_001515645.1 Sinocyclocheilus grahami | reverse complement strand
CAAAGCTTGCACAAAATAGAGTATATCGTATAGCAGCCGATGCTCAGCATGGGAACAGTCGTTGCTACATGATGTCACAAAAGGTCAAGCGAAAGAAGACATCCTTTGGAATCAGAACGCTTATTGTTGACTGTCACGACAAACCCGGACAGTATTTGTTCAGACCTTGCGGTCGGACCACGGGCTGGTCTGTTTTTTTTTTATGGCGTGGTGTCAGTAGGGCTTGAAGATGTTAACCTGTGCTGAACTTTTAGCCTAAAACAGAAAACCAGAATTAGAATGTACCGTAATTGGCCAAAATCTGCTAATTGTGTGAATATGACGAAAACATGTCCAGGTCATATTTTATTCCAGAATTCATAGACATTGTTCACAATGTGATGTTTTTTTTTTTATGACAATTAAAGGGATATCTCACCCAAAAATTAAATTATTCACCATTAAGTTGTTCCAAACCTGTATGAGTTTATTCCGTTGAGCACAAAAGAAGATATTCTGAAGTAACCAAACAGTTGACGGTAGCCATTGACTTCCATAGTATAGAAAAAATTATATGGAAGTCAATGGCTACCGTCAACTGTTTGG
Source organism: Sinocyclocheilus grahami (assembly GCF_001515645.1). Classification (NCBI taxonomy): domain Eukaryota; kingdom Metazoa; phylum Chordata; class Actinopteri; order Cypriniformes; family Cyprinidae; genus Sinocyclocheilus; species Sinocyclocheilus grahami. Next base: position 2,581 of record NW_015518185.1, on the reverse strand, counting down.
TTACTTCAGAATATCTTCTTTTGTGTTGTGTTGAGTTGCACAACTTGAGGGTGAGTAAATTATGACAATTTTAATTTTTGGGTGAACTATCCCTTTAAGCACTCTATCCACCCAAATTCTCATTACTGTACATGTGGGTTTTTTCCCCGTAATTCCCAGTTTTTCCAAAATTGAAATACTGCATTTTTATCCAATACAAAATACTGTAATACTAGGATTTTTATGCAAATCAGCATAAATTACAAGAAGCACAATAAATACCACGTAATTAAAAACACATATTTTTGTATTGCATAAAACTGAGAATTACAGGGGGATGTGCTTAACCTTTATAGTGCTAAACAGTAGAGTCCTATAAATTCTTATTCGTTTCTTGTGATGAAATTAGATTTGGAAATGTTCTTGAGGGTTTTGTGAGTTTCATCCAATTGTTGAACTGAACTGCATATGCAGATTGTGTTCAATATTTATAACGTCAAACTTAATGCACCAGAAATAGCTTGTGAATCAATTCCAAAAATCA
>NW_015518185.1:0-1135 GCF_001515645.1 Sinocyclocheilus grahami | reverse complement strand
GTTTGGGGTTTGTCAAAACATTTATTTAGATTTCAATTCAGTTTCATTCAGTTGTTTACATTTGGATTTCTGAAATCAAATAAAATTTCACTTGACTGTTTTGAATTTATGAATTTGATTTTATTCCAAACTCCCAAGGAGTTTTTGTTTTCAAAAATCAATATGTATCAAATAATATCTATAATTTGAAGCAAACTCTGTGGTGTGAATAGGCTACTAGTCCTAAGCTGTCCATTATCCCATGACAAAGTCATAAAAAATAACATTTATAGTGTGAAATATTGAAATGGATAAATATTTGTCTTGTGCAGGATGTAACTTGCTTGCAATCTAACAATGTCTGATTTGTGAGTGAGTCATTCTTTGAGTCAGTTCATTTAAATGGGTTCACAAATTTGTCTAAATGACTCATTGGTATGAATTCGAATGATTTTTCCTTATCCAGTAATCACAAACTACTGAGGAAACACTCATGGAAATGTACTTTTGGTCAAAAAGTGTGGGAACTCTTCTTTAAAAATTCTAATGCTGATATGAAATTTCTGTATGGAATTTAAAGTTTAAGTGTATCAAATGCAGCTTATGTAGCATATGATCTCCTGTCAAGTTCTAAGAATATTGTAAACGTTTCCTTATTTATGCACGATTTAATGTAACCCTGGGTCTGATTTCTGATATGGTGGACACAGCCGTAACCGGTCCCAACAGGGTCCACATTGTGTGAGTCTAGACGTTCAGCTGAGCGCAGTGGGGCGGCCCACCATGTGAGAGAGGTTATGAAAGCCCTTCACACTGTCTCTCTCTGCTGTCGTGGGAAAGCTGTAGATGCACACCAAAATAGACGGCATGAGACGTGCTTGCCCAACGTGTTTGCAAAGGCATCGCACAAAGAACGTCTTCTTCTAGATCTCTACCTCCAATCAGCTTTTCTTTGAAAACCGTGCGGTGACCTTTTCTCAACAGGCCTGTTTCACTAAAGCATTTAACATGTGCAAAACTGTTTTTCTGGAGCTAAAGTGACTGACATGCACTGATCATTAATCATATCACTGAAATGACACATAAAGAAAGTATTTGGAGACAGTGGCGGTTCTAGACCACAGTAACTGGGGGGGGGGGGGGGGTTTTGGGGGGC
>NW_015518184.1:2420-3166 GCF_001515645.1 Sinocyclocheilus grahami | reverse complement strand
CACACACACACACACACACAGTGAGAGTTGTATCTGTATCAAATATTTTAACTACGGAGGCCATGCTGAAGTCATGCACATTAATTCAGTGTGGAAATGGATTTATTTTATCAATGGCATCTCTTCTGTGGGCCAACGCTCTGCCAACGGGGCCTGGATTGAGATGCCACATCTTTTTTAAATTATTGTGCCTCTCACTGCCAGGGTCATTGTCTATCATTTTTCTTCCCTTCTTGCTCTGTCTGTCATCCCTTCGTTTTTCTTCCTCTGAAAGCTGCATGCAGGGCCTTGGCAGATGAGTCGGATTATCTCATTTGGCTCCGGTTGAATGAAATGTGTGTGTATGTGTGTGTTCGTCCACCTATGTGGGAGCCTGATTTTCATGCCCTGTCAACTTTGGAGAGCTTATCTGATTTATGACATATTTGCTGTCAAAGAGAAGAACAGATATCTTGAGAGAGACAGCGAGAAGGCGAGACGTTATAAATAAGCATTGCTATATGTTAAATGCTGGAATACTGAATGAATAATATATTTATGATTCTTATTACTTGACTTGGCAGGTAGGAAAACTACAGCTGATGTTAATTTGTCTTTTATTGCATTTTTGTAAAGAAAGTGAAAATGATGTGATGTGTAGCCAAGTCTGGTGTCCCATACTCGGAATTTGAGCTCTGTATGTAATCCATCCAAGTGCACACACACAGCAGTGAGCAGTAAACACACACACACACACACACACACAC
>NW_015518184.1:0-1063 GCF_001515645.1 Sinocyclocheilus grahami | reverse complement strand
ATTAATCTCACATTTGTGCCTGTCACATTGATTTCCCCCCTCTTTTGTCTTGGTACCCCTCTTATTGTGTTAAATTTCTGTATTACAAAAACTCAGAATTAATGTCCGAGATAATGTCCGCCCATCATTTTCATACTTTTCCAATAGCGTCTCAATAGTGCTGTCAGTGGCCATCATTCACCTGGATTATTCCCTCTGCCACGTTCCCTACATTTGTTGATCTGGTTTATTCTCTCTGTTCACAGCCGACTGGAGCAGAACTCAATCAAGGTTATTCCGCCAGGAGCATTCGCACCTTACAAACGCCTGCGGAGAATGTGAGTGTGTCCATGTGAGCACACATACATACATAATTACACACTTATTCCTCATTTTTCTCTAACTTTCTTCTTTTTTTCTCAGAGATTTGAGTAATAATCAAATAACCGAATTGGCTTCAGACTCCTTTCAAGGTCTCCGATCTTTGAATTCTCTGTGAGTATCTATGTATATCTGTGTGTGTGCGTGAGAAGAGAATGTAAGAGTTACATTAAGCTTCCATTCTTCAATTATTGATGATCTGACTCATTCAAGCTTTTAGAGAACAGAACAGATAAATCCCTTTAGAGTCAGAGTCAAACATACGGGACACTTGTCATTTCAATAGACGAACAGTTTTAAAGGTGCCATCTTAAAACAAGTTGTATAAATAAATAAATGAATAGTACTGATCTCATAGGAAAACAAAGTATTGTCCAAGCAGGCGATTTTATATGAATTCAAATGATTTGATTTGTTGGTAACACTTTAGTTTAGGGACCAGTTCTCACTAGTAACAGTTGCTTATCAGCATGCATATTTACGGAGCCCCGAACATGACATGCAAGAAAAAATTAAGAAATCGCGCACGCAATTTACTAATTCGTTCCCTCGATGTACTAAACCGTGCACAGGATTACCATTTTGTTCTCTCGATTTATAAATCGTGTGCACAATTTAGCCTAAAAAAAATGTGCTGCATGCCATGTGCAGAGCTCCGTACATATTACTAGTGTATTGGCTGTTTATTAGTACTTATAAAGCA
>NW_015518183.1:2662-3166 GCF_001515645.1 Sinocyclocheilus grahami | reverse complement strand
ATTTTTCTTTCTTTCTTTCAGGTATCTGTGTTTATGAGCTATGGTGGAAAGATTTTTGCACACCAATAGCATATGTAATCAACTCACAAAAAGAACACGCTGATACAGAATTTCGGTTAAAACAGCATGGTGAGTTAATGCACTTTGTAAAACATGCATTATTATAAGATGTGTGTAAATGTTGGATATGATTCTGCTGGAAATTATGTATTCATCAGTAGCCAGAGAGAGTAATGACTTTACCAGCTGTTTCGTTGCTCTCATCTCATGAGCCTTTTCACAATCATAGGGAGAATAAGAATAATATAAATACTTTATATTGTGTTTATATTTAAATTTTGAGCTACATGGTGACCAGCATCTAAGCAAAGATAATTTGTAGTTCAAAGAATTATGCAATATTATGAGTAATTGATTTAGCATTGCAGATCTTTGGCCATGTGCAAAGTCTGATGTCCAACCTGGTGTGTGTGTGTGTGTGTGTGTGTGTGTGTGTGTGTGTGT
>NW_015518183.1:0-1027 GCF_001515645.1 Sinocyclocheilus grahami | reverse complement strand
CAACTCGGCTTTACCAGAACATGGGAGTTTCCTAAGAAGTGAGCAGCACCAGGAGCCATGGCCTGGGGTGTACAGCACAGACGGGCCTCCTGGTTTAGACCCATTGAAGGGGAGCGCAAGTGATCTCTCAGAACAGCAGTACAGCGGCGGTCCCACATCTCAGGATTACCCATCATCCTACAGCAGCCAACACCTGCTGCCTAAACCATCCTATCTTCCGTCGCCAGCCTTTGCCTTGCCGTCTGCATACCTGCCACCTGCACCAGGCTACGCTTATCCCCAGCAATGCGGTCTGAGTGCTAGTTACCCTCACAGCACCCCTTCTCTGCTGCCCTCGGGTCTACACACCCCCACACCTCTTCACAGCAGCCACGCTGCTGCCGAACTCTCACGCAACAGGAAGTTTGGCTTCGACCAGTCCAAAACTGCCCGAGTGTCACCATACTCAATCAGGGACAAGACCGAACGGCAGAACAGCGACAGTGGTGGGAATGTCAATGAAAGTTGTGGGACGGACCTCCAGAGCTACAGGCCCGATAGACTTTCCACTCAGTCCGATCTTGAGGCAGATTCTGTGGGTAAGACCAGTAATCTTCAGCCTCTGGAGACACGGCCTTATGGAGGCCCAGGACAGTACACATATCCCTGAGTCTACTTAATGTAGTCCAACGATCCTTTTTTATACATGTTTATAGCAATACTTGAACCTAATAAACATCAGGGCAAATATAATTATGGTATAAAACCATTTACGGACTAAGATAGATGTCTCTCTTATGCACAATAGCATTAATTCTGACTGCAGCTTTAATGAGACCTGTAGCGCAGACACCCTTTTGTATCCCTGAAATCACTCTTTCTTTTTTTATTGTCTTCCTTTCCTCTTTTACTCTCTCTCTCTATAATTATGTTGTGCAGTGAAGCACATTATGGTGGCAAGTACTAATCCACTGCTTCAATCAATAAAATCCAAGCCAAAGAAAGACTGAAAGAGAGGAATCGAAAAGAAAAGAGAAATAATTTTTTT
>NW_015518182.1:2422-3167 GCF_001515645.1 Sinocyclocheilus grahami | reverse complement strand
TAATGCTCACAGACATACCAACCCCACCTCCAAAAATCAGCCACAGAAAATTAATAGGAGACTACACAAATACAAATTGCTTGCTGATATATAATTTGTCAAAATAAAATCAGCTATGATTTAGAACCCACACAGAAGGGAAGAAGTGAATCAATAACACATCCACAATGGAGAACAAACACATTATGCAGACATATATCATAACAACACCATATTCAGGTTTGACAGTAATAATCTGACAAAATTGCAAAAACATACTACCAAAAAAACAAAAAAAAGTCTGACCAATAGTAATTTTTATTGTTATAATAGTGATTTTATAATGTCTAAATATAAATCTAAATGAAAATTGTCTAAAAAGATATACCTATACGGAAAGGAAAAAATGAGCAGATGAGTGGTCCTTTGCAGCTATTTAGTGCCATTATTTGAAATTTCATGTTATTTTAATTTGAAAAAGTGTGTGTTTTCCAGTGGATGGTAGCAGTCTTCCTCTAAACCATGGTATATTTTTCATGAGATCACCATGAATGAGATTTGTTTTTACATACTATATTTCCAAACCTGCTTCTACAGTAACATTACAGTAAGCAATGTGTGTGCGTGTGTGTGTTTTTAATCCACTCAGCCACTTAAAATAAATTAAATATCACCTGTCACTCAGTTGACATTAAAATCGTTATTTAATGTCATCAAAATTTACATGAGAATGAACTTCTGCCTTTTGCAGTCTCTCTCTCTGTCT
>NW_015518182.1:0-1030 GCF_001515645.1 Sinocyclocheilus grahami | reverse complement strand
TGCAAATTAAATGTGTTATGTCAGTTTAATTCTGAAAGGCAATTAATTTAAATAAAAGGTATGTCTAGATAAAATATTTGGTGGAAAACATTCGTAACGGGTTTTCACATTATTTAAAACCACAATGGCATTGTTACAACAGTGACACCAAGCGAGCAAAGATGCCGAAAGCCATAGTTTCTTCACAGTTCACGGTGCTTTTCCACCACTGAACAACGTTATTCCTGACAACGACTAGTACTATAAAATCAAATAAATGTATTTTCCCCTCAGAGTACATAACATGTAATGCCCATCGCATGTTTGCCCAGGTTATATAGCTCCTGTTGTCTGTTCAGAGACGCGTGAAGATGAAATGCTTGAAATGCATAAAATCTCGCTACGATCTGATTTAAAATGTTCATTGCAACGAAAACGACGCTAAAAGGTGGTAGGGTACTTCAGCAGTCAGTTCTTCTCTCCGTCTGATTCTCTTCAAGGGCGGGGCGGCGCTCCATCAGTTTAATGTTGTCAGCACGTGGATAGTTGAGTCCCGGGCGGGCAGGGCGCGCGGTGTTTCGCTCGGGTGGAGAGAGCGCGAGGATGCTGAGAGAGACGCCCGTGAGAGGACGAACAGGTCGCACGGATGTAAGAGACGGTGATGGTTACTTCAAACTCACAACGGGATGGGTCTCTTCTTCAAAGCCGCAAACAAATGAGCCGTAAGAGGAATTGCGCGGAAAAGAAAAAGATGCGAACGGGATTAAAATAAGAACACAAGGCAAGAAGAAACAGAGACGGACCTGCAATTAACTTACAGTGAAATCAAAAAGAGAATATTCGCGAAGACGCGCGTGGACGATTTATTGGATAGCAGACCTTTTTCTAAATCAATATGCATAACTTAAGCTTTGCAAGCGAAGTGGACACTTACATTGACAATGGTTTTACATCCTCTGGGAATTCTACAAGTCGCTATTCTCCAGCCACCATCATAGGGCTCGCGGGGCTGGTGAGCTTCCTCATCTTGTTTACAATAGTGGGGAATGTG
>NW_015518181.1:2210-3167 GCF_001515645.1 Sinocyclocheilus grahami | reverse complement strand
AATTGCATATAACATTTCCATCCATGTGGATTACACAGACTTAACATAAACTAATAAAATTAATGTAATGCATATTTGTAAGTCATATATAAATGAAAAGAAAAGGGTAAGATTTCTGCACTAAAAAACAAACAAACATGGCATAGTCGTGACTATTAAATAATTGTATCTACAGTATTTGATTTCAAATAGATTAGAATCAGCATAAATCTGTTCATTGTGGAAACAATTACATTTATTCCGTTAAAAAGTATGGACATGGTTAAAATATGGATAGCTATGAAACAAGCAATATTCAGTTAGTTAAAATATATGAGGTTGAAACAAATTGGATTTATTGATAAATAACTAAACCTGGTTATTCTGTATTTTTATGGTACAATTATTTAGTACTATAAAATATATTAGTACTATTGCAGTTGTTTTAAACTTGTTTCATTTACACATGACAGACAAATATGCATCATTTCCATTTTAGTATCCCTAAACTATTACCGTTTTTTAAATATTTTGAATTCGTTTTTACTGTATTTTCCATTTTCAGTTTAATATTTTAGTATTTTTGTTGTAAATTTTGTGTCATTTTTTAATTATTGTTTTTTATTTCAATTTTAGTTTAATAGTTTTAGTTAGTACATTAAGTTAAACAAAATGTTGCTTTGGCAACTAGCTGAAATAAAATAAGTTTACGTTTTTAATATTTTATTTTATTTCAGTGAACGTTTATTTGATTTAAAGTAACTTTTTCTCTTTTTTGTTTGTTTACGGTAAAACGGTGTAATCCAAATGGATGGAAATTTTATATGCAATTCAAATACATAAATCCTAAATTTAGATATTTTTTTTGAGTGTAGACTTCTGAAGACTATGTCTACAAGTCTATTCAATAAATGATATGATATACTCAGAATAAAAATGCTCAAGTAACAACCAGAAAGGACCAGCGTCTAGACAAAA
>NW_015518181.1:0-1307 GCF_001515645.1 Sinocyclocheilus grahami | reverse complement strand
TCATTTATTATGATTTTACACTAGTAGCACTAGAGGTAACTGTAGTGATTTTGCCATTTTGGTGCAAACTTTGTAAGGGCAAATAGACATGCAAAAGACAGCAAAAAGTAGGCAGTAAAATTATTTTGCCTCCTAAGATCACAAAATCACATTGCTTTGGCCAAATCTCATCTATACTTTGTGGAATATGTAATCCAAGAAATCACTGCGATGAGCTTGGTGAAAAAAATCCATCTAGGATAACAGAGGACGGATGAAGAGAGTGAAATGTTATTTATTAATCTAATCAATATTTATTTATATACTTTAATAGCACTTATTCATATTTAACTTATTCATATTAACTTATTCAGCTTTTATTTTTATATTTACAGGTTTCATTTTAATTGTAAGTTTGAGTCTATTTTTATGTGCTTTTGTAATTTTTATTTTATATATCTACTTTTATTTCAGTTTTAGTTTCTTTATTTCAATGTTTTTTGTAAGGTGTTTTTTTTTATTTTTTTAAATAAAAAAAGTTAAAAACTTTTGTAATCTAAAATTTGTTTTATTTTAGCTTTCAATTAAAAAAAAATTTAAATAGTTTTTTAGTTTTACATAACAATAACAGCACTGTTCACTGAAAAAACAAATGGTGTTGTAAATCTGCTGAATTTTTGACATGGTACCACGGTATAGCCATGCAAATGCCATTGTATACTGTATTAATATGTTATCATGTCAAAGTACCATGGCAGTACCTTTTTGCAAGGGCCTCACATACATTTCATTTTTCTAATTGATATAACCAATTAACCAATAATTAAAACTACAGTAGGTTTAGCATTTGATCCAGTACAATCCAAAGTCCAGGGTCAAATGTATTATATTTCAGTGGTTCTCAGCCTTTTTGACTCGAAGGCCAGCACAATATTTTAAGGCCCCTCTATACAGATATTTTTGGTATTCCTTCTATAATTATTACAAAGTTGTCTGGTTTCAATTGGAAGTACTGATTTATTATGTTAAGTAACCACAATTCATTTAGTTATTTCTGAAGTTCTGGTAGACTGTAATAGTTGATTCTAGTCTCTCTGGAAAACCTGAAACATCTGACTGCAATGGGTTTAGATGAGTTGCTACAGAGGGAGCTGATGCAGAGCTAAAGACCAGTTGCCTCTAAGGGAAAAGACAAGAATAGCTTATTGGCTTTGGGATTTGGCTGGTTCTGAATGTGCGGAGTTACAGATTTACAGCAGTGTCATAAGAAGAGCTCAACCTTCACCTCACACTGAAGATAACACTCCTCTTTCTCTCACAGTTCTTTG
>NW_015518180.1:0-3167 GCF_001515645.1 Sinocyclocheilus grahami | reverse complement strand
TGTGTGTGTGTGTGTGTGTTTGTTTTGAGTGAGAAGGAGAATTGCATCGAGATGTGATTATAAAATAAATAAATAAAACAGTTTTTTATTGATCAGCACTAGTTTTGCAGTGGATTCTGGGTAGTCCTGCTGTGAAACATCAAATCATTGAATCATCCCCTCGTAATAATTGTATTAATTTCTGCCGTAAACAATATAAACAGATTGGCATCGGACTGAATTCATAAAATATATGAATAAAAATTTTTACTTAAAATATCTATTTTTATTTTATTTTATTCTTTTATTTTTTGGTTTAGCGTTTCCACAGTCATCTAATGACAGAATGTATTAATACAGCTAATATAATTTGAGACCTTGTCCTTGATGTACCAAAGACTGAAATGCTTCAGGCGGCAATATTTCTCAATGATAGCTGTCTTTTGATTTTTAGAAATGAATATGTCTTTGATGGCATCGGAACGATCTGAACAACAAAAGCAAGCGCTTTTCCCCTCTCATAAAGAAACATGACATCTAACCAATCAATTAAACAACCAATATCGCTTTGGTGCCATTTTTTTCATCTTTATATTATCATCACTGTATGAGTAATATAATTTCATAATATGTAATCTAGTGAATTGAATACTTTGTGAAAGGCACTTCAATGTAAAATATTTTATATGTAACTATTTTAGACATTAATAGACAAAAACATAATCATGGAGATCAAAGTTCCTGGTGTCAGCTGAGGAAATGTCAAAACAAAGAAAATAAGTAATCAAACAAACAAACAAAGAGGTGCTCATGTTGCTGAGAGAGCACTTAAGAGTGTTGTCTTACTTGCCTAATGAGCAACACCAGATGTGTTGCCTTTCACCAGTCGTGTTCATTTACTACTAACCCTAAACCTAACCCATCAGGCCAATTGCACACTGCATCTAAATTCAGGTGCCAGTTCACGTTTTAGTATCTAACCCTGTTCTCTACACAAACCGTTCAGTTATGTGAGTGACAACTGCATTTAACAATCAAATTAACACCCAAAAAATCAGGCAGTGACAACCAGATTTACAGAAATCCCTTGCTGTGTATTGAACTGAACTGAACAAGTGGTTGTTGATGATTTCTGTATGTGCGGTGCAAGAAATCACAAGGTACGTTTTGACTCATTAATGTTGCCAGATCATGCTAAAATAAAATAAATAAATCAGAGCAAGCCAAATACCAACATATTTTGACCTGCACCTGCCTACTTTATTAATTCCATAAAGAGTTATGAGCCAAGCCAAGACCAAGCAACACACCCAAAGACATGGCAACAAAAAGAGCATGTGTTGCGAAGTAGCCTGTAGAAGTAGCCTGTAAATCATTAAATAATGATTTAAACATACACAAAACATGATGGTTTAGTTAAATGCTGTTGTCATTCCGAAACTTTACAGTGTATGTGGCCACAGTCTAATAATATTAGTTGATGTAGTTAAAAATTAATGAGAGTTAGTTATATGTAGTTACTCATAGTTAGTAGAATGTCTAAAATTGACTAACATAAGTAAAGTGTGACCACCCCTGCTGGTAGACAATATCCACCACTGGAAAAAAAAAACATATCAGTTAATTTTAATGACTGGTCAAGTTCTGATATTCTTCACATAGTCAGGTTTCCGTGTTGGAATCATAAAGAAGAAGAATTGTTTACCGCTTTACCTTCTGTTCACTAGGATTAAAGAAAGTGACTGGGTTGGTATTCAGTGTTGTACATGTTTCCAATGTTAGAATTTCTCTAAGAGTGCAGAATGTTTTTTTTTATCCTGCTGTGTAGCCAACACTTAAAAAGCTAGTTCTCTCTGTGATGTTGTCGAAGTCAGTGGTGGTAAGTCGTTTAGTCTCTAACCTGTGATAAATATGAATTTGTCACTAAGGTACGTCCAAATGTGTTGAAAAGTATAGTCACAGACCAGGTTCTATAACCATCTTTATTTGAACTTTAAAGTGCTCAGTGCTCAGTGACTGATTTACCTCAAATACATTAATGGTCTGGCCTTCTCAATTTATTGATATATTTCACGTTTAACCCAGAGTGCCTGAAAGTGTGTGTGTGTGTGTGCTGCAGAAATGTGCTAGAATTACCGCTGTTCTGGGTGGCGGACCGTCTCAACAGTATTTTTGAATCATGCAAATAGGACCGGGTCATGGGCTTTGACCAAGCTGTTTTTATACAGCGGCTTTAACTTCAGTGACAGTGTTTCAATTCATCCCTGTCTTTGGATTTCATACGTTTCTCAGTTCTAGCACTTCATCTGGTTAACCTCCCAAAAGCCAGTGAAAAGTAAATGTAGGTCTAGGCACAAACTGCTTTGTGTTCCAAAACCATAAAAGTACCACTTTTGTGGGTTTAAACTAGTTACTGGTTCACAAATGTGGGCAGGGTTTCCCAAAGCACCAAGTAGAATCTTTTATAATGCAAAAGTTGTACTAGGCATCTCTATGGTACGTTTCCCAAAAGCATTATTACGTAAGTATAGTACAACTCATTTGTAATTTATGCATGTCTCAGATTCACTGCATTGTTGATATTGTGTATTTTTGTATCTTTTAACAGTGTCTTTTGATATTTGTAACATAATTTCATGATGTATATTTTTCATCTTGTCTGTCGTTGACAAAATCAAAAAATCCAAAAGGTTTTAATTATAACACAAAATGTTTAAGACAGCTTTGCAAGCTCCCATTCAGGATCATTCTCCTATGTGACTCAACAACTTTGCATGAATGAATGAACTAGTTTTGTTACAGTAATATGAACACATTAAATCATGAAAACAAGATTATATTTAGAGCATAATTTGTGATGAATAACATTTGCACTTTGACTCCAAGAAAAAGCTTAAAGGTTAATGAACAAATGTTTTGTTTTAAAATATGTTTTTGTAAAATAATAAATAATGGTAATAATTATTATAATTATAATAATTCCAATTATTGTTATTATTTTGTCAAACATTAGATCAAATGGTGCAAATTATTTCTGATGCAGAGATGCATTATACATTTTTCCAAGAGTGTGCCCCAGAACCTAAATGAACACTTATGAAAATGTACTGTATACCATGAAGTGATTAGAATGGCATTTGTATTCATGTAATGAATCAGCCATGGGTGCACGTTCAAAAAAAATAATA
>NW_015518179.1:1682-3177 GCF_001515645.1 Sinocyclocheilus grahami | reverse complement strand
GTTCATTTTGTGGTCAGGATTATTTAAATTAGTCTGAGAAAATGCATATTAGACAGGAACATCACACATGAATTTCAGGGTTTGTGCACATCAAATTTGGACTTAAAAGTTTTAGTTGTTTAACTTTTCAAGGGGATATTTGGTGACTAGAGCTGCTAATGTTAAGAAGAGAAATGTGTGCTAAAACTAACCTTGTAACTTGAAAATTTTAAATCATCAATGTATTTACTGAGACAGAAGTCAATTTTTATTTTAATTATTTTATATTATTATAATAAAATTTTATTTATTTGTTTATTTATTTTCCTCAGGCAGAAGTTATTTTCTGTGGAGAAAAAAAACATTTCTTCAGTAATTAGCGTTGTGCCTTGAGTCTAGAATATTCCTTTAAGATGATTTTACTTTCTGACCTAGATCTAGCTAAGAATGACTTTTCTTAACATGAGTCTCATGTACACACTCTTAAGCCTTCATAATTAAATTTAGTTTCCCAGAACATTCTAGAAGCGTCTGAATGGCTGTAGGCAGACTGTGAAATGGTGCAGTTCTATAGGGCCTCTCTGCTCTGCCCTCCTGTCATGTGCGAAATGCTTGAGTGTGTTAGTCGGAGCCCTGGGACGACTGGTAATGATCAGGTTTTAATTAAGACCCCGTCCACACTATATCAGAGCTTGCCTGCTCACTGGGGAAGTGCCTGAGCTTCATGCTTTGGAGAAAAAAAGGAGAGAAAATATTTGATTAAATGGAGAGATCTCAACAGACTGTCAGATTCAATACAATCCGGAGACGCTTCTTGTTCTGTGTTTTTAAATGATTCTGTAATTAGATTCCTCTGTGACTTGCATTTCATTTGAAAAGAGAAAATTGAGCAGCCTTAGTCTTGGATGTATTTAAATCACTTACTGGACCGAATTATTACAAAATTCCCTTTGAATAAAAAGAAGAATCAGTTACAAAGGTTCTTCTAATTTACTTTTGTCCCAAAATACATTTACAAAAATAGATAGCAGACATTATTATTTTTTCTTAAATCATATATTTCTGAAAAAATGTAGTCAGTAATATTACTAAAATGAATTTACTTTCCCTGTATGCATTTGTAAGTATTGCAAACAGATTTTGTAAGACAAGCTATCTATCTATCTATCTATCTATCTATCTATCTATCTATCTATCTATCTATCTATCTATCTATCTATCTATCTATCTATCGTTCTATCGTTCTATCATTCTAATTTCATTGTACTAGTACATGACAATAAAGCTCTTGAATCAATCTATCTATCTATCTATCTATCTATCTATCTATCTATATCTATTTATCGTTCTATCGTTCTATCGTTCTATCGTTCTATCATTCTAATTTCATTGTACTAGTACATGACAATAAAGCTCTTGAATCAATCAATCTATCTATCTATCTATCTATCTATCTATCTATCTATCTATCTATCTTTCTATCTTTCTATCTTTCTATTTTCATTGCATGTCAATA
>NW_015518179.1:335-1603 GCF_001515645.1 Sinocyclocheilus grahami | reverse complement strand
TCTATCGTTCTATCTATCTATCTATCGTTCTATCATTCTATCATTCTAATTTCATTGTACTAGTACATGACAATAAAGCTCTTGAATCAATCAATCTATCTATCTATCTATCTATCTATCTATCTATCTATCTATCTATCTATCTATCTATCTATCTATCTATCTATCTATCTATCTATCTATCTATCTATCTATTGTTCTGTCTATCGTTCTATTGTTCTATCATCTATCTATCGTTCTTTCATTCTATCGTTCTATCGTTCTATCTATAATTATATTGTTTATAGTTTTATGTATAGTTCTTTCGTTCTATCAGTCATTCTATATATCTATTGTTCTGTCTATCTACCGTTCTATCTATTTGTCATCCTATTTGTCATTCCAGCTATCTTTCTATCTATCTGTCATTCTATCTATCATTCTATTGTTCTATTTATCTATCATTCTGTCATTCTATCTATCTTTTGTTCTGTTTATCATCATATCTAGCATCCTATCATTCTATCTATCATTCTATTTATCTGTGGTTCTGTTTATCGTTCTATCTATCTATAGTTCTATCATTCTATCTGTCGTTCTATCATTCTATGATTTTATCGTTCTATCTTTTGTTGTTTTAGTCTTTCATTTTAGCCTTCTGTCCACCCTTCTATCATTCTATCTATTATTTTATCGTCCTATCTATCATTTTATCTATGATTTTATCTCTCTGTCTATCATTCTATCTATTGTTTCATCTATTTGTTACACTGCAGACTAGAGTAATGGCTACTGAAAATTCAATTTCTTAAGAATAAACAAATGTTTAGAATATATTTATAATAGAAAACGGTTATTTTAAATTATAATAAAATTTCAAAATTGTACTATATTTAATGCATTTTTGACCAAATAAATGCCGCTTTGGTTAATATAACAGACCCTCATTAAAACATTAAAATAAATTAATGATTATATATGATTTCAGAATTAAGCTCAAACTGACCAGAATTCTTGTTTGTGGTGTTGGAGAAACCCTGAAATAATTTCATAGACAAACCATTCTGATATCATGCTGAAAGGCTACATTTTCAAATTTATGTTTGATTCAATCAACCGTTTTGAGTGACAGCAGCTTTAGGACCATTTTGAGTTCAAACTCCACTGTGAATGAAGATATTGACCATTCAGCATGATTGAATGTTTAAGATGATTCAAAGGCCAGTAAAAATGGGAGAAATGAGTTGTAATGAGAGATTGAGCAGTAGATGAATAGGCTGCCATTTTGT
>NW_015518179.1:0-325 GCF_001515645.1 Sinocyclocheilus grahami | reverse complement strand
AAAGAAAATGAGGGCAGCGCTCCCTCAGGTAACCCCCAACCGTCACTACAATTCCTCACACAGTGTGTGTGTTCGCTGCCCAGTCGCTTTGATTGATGGATGCAGGTGGACGTATTGAATATGGGTGTGAGGTCATAACTCAGATGAGATGGGAAGGTGGAGCGTTGTGTGCAGATTGAGAATGCAGATGAAAGGTTCATCAGATAGCTGGAGTGTGACAGTGATGTTGCTAGTGCCGCATTAAAAGAGATACAAACGTGTCTGCCGAGCTTTAAAATGCTAATTTACAAATAAATTACACCAGCAGTCCATTTCTTTTGTCATT
>NW_015518178.1:2587-3168 GCF_001515645.1 Sinocyclocheilus grahami | reverse complement strand
TAATTACATGCAGGTATTTTTAAAATATAAGTACTATGTAAAAACTTGTATGTACACGATAAGTGCATTGCACCAAATGATTGAAATACACAGTAGTTAAGGCCACTTAATATAAAGAGGGACCCAGATTTTTATCTAAAAACCTTACTGACACATGAATTATTACATAGACACAATGCTTTAAAATCCACAACAAAATCAAAAGTTTCTTTAAATGATAATTTTGATTAATAGCAATTAAAAATAGGCTTTAAAGTAATCAACAAGTATTAAATTTGGCTTGCACATTGAATTATTTTTAAAAACACAAACATGCAAAGAAAAATGTATACACTAAACTTGAAGTTGTCATTTTTTTGTTTTTGAAGTTGCAAATACAAATATGACATTTCACAAGAAAATACTATTTTAGTCTTTCTACTTTATGTTTAATTATATGCATTAATTGCTGATTCTCTGTAATCATTTGTGAAATTTACTAGCAATTTCTGAGTAAATTTGTTGTTTTTCAGAGTACAAATTTAAAAGTAATTTTTAAAAGTAACCTTTGAATGATCATATATTGCATATATATATATATA
>NW_015518178.1:0-1082 GCF_001515645.1 Sinocyclocheilus grahami | reverse complement strand
TATATATATATATATATATATATATATATAAATATATTGCATTTATCTTGTAATAGTTTTTGCATCATAGCTGGGGTCTTACAGCTCTTTGCCAGACATGTTTAGAGGCCAAAAAAAACAAAACTGTGGAGTTGCTTTGGCAAAAATATCCATGAATGCACGACTAACAGTGGGTCTTTTGATAATGTCATTCAGTACGCTTTATACTGCTAAAGCCTTTGAACTGTATGCATAATTATTTAAATAAGCAGTTGAGTGAGTAAAGCACCCTTCATTATGAGCCTCATAATAATCAACCATCACACACACATTATAATACACTTTAAAATAATGTGAGCTCATGCAGAAGCTGCAGTGAACGTCCCTTTAAAACATGACATGACGGTTCAGCAATGTTCAAACCCAAACAAATGAGTATCTTATATCGGTGCATTATAGGAGAGGTGCATTGCACAGTGGCAGTGAATAGTCTGCACTATAATGAGCATCATTTATTATGCAGAAAGTTATTTTTGCACTGCTGATGCTTTAAACATTCACTGCATTTCGCACAGCCACCCGATCACTTTGCATTCAACAATGCATCTTTAATGTTGCTAAAATATGATTACGATCAATTGCATTTGCATGACCTTTTCATATCTATAATAAAACACAGCATTAAGTTCTGCGTCTTTTTTTCGCTGCTGTTCGTCCAGCAAATAACACACACTATCTCATCCGCATTAACACATGATTTCAGCCTAAATTAACGTGTTTGATTTCATTAATCGAGTGTTATATGAAGTTAATAGTGCTAAACTCACGCATCTGAGCTGCATGACGGACCCGCGTCTCTCTCTCGGAATACAGTGAGTTCTGGAGGACAGCGCTCTCAGCCTGTGATTGACAGCCGCGCAGACCAGTCAGAGGCGGCAGCGTTTGTATCCGCGGCTGTGATTGGTTGGCTTCAAGGTGGCCCCGCCCCCATCAGAATTGTGTCATAAAGCAAAGCAGCAGTGCTGCAGAATATCAGCAAGACAGCAGTATGGACTTAAAGGGGACAGAAGACAACATACTCCTTTAACTCTCAAGCATCCTAC
>NW_015518177.1:2733-3168 GCF_001515645.1 Sinocyclocheilus grahami | reverse complement strand
TCTGCTCTACTGTTAGAAATATCTCACTGATTTACATCACAAGCAGCAGAATCTCATCAAATATCAGCATCTGCAGCAAATTCATATTTTGCTCAGTTTGAGTCTGAAGTGTCCCCCCCCCCACCCCCACCATGTTCTCAAAGTATCAGACACTGTAAGCCATAAAACCACGAGTTATCAGATATGATACAAAACAAAAAACACATGCAAACATTTGTCTAAAAGTTCAATAAACAAGTTTAAAAATTTGATTTTTTTAATACTCTTTTTCAGACGTCAGTCTTTAGGATTTCTAGTTGTGCCTGTAGGTCCTGTGTTACATGTTCAACCTGGTTTATGTTTCTGGGTTCTTTTCTACAAAACATGAGTCAAAATCAAGCGTTCTGCCAGAAGTTTTTCCTCTTTTGAATAAGACTGTAAATCCCTTCTGTTGTT
>NW_015518177.1:0-1105 GCF_001515645.1 Sinocyclocheilus grahami | reverse complement strand
GAGGGGTTAAAAGTGCCCCCCCCCCCCTTACTCATAACCCCGCCCCTTTCAAAACGCCTCTGTAAACCAGTTCATAAACAATGACCTTGTAATATGTGTCGTGCAATTTTGACCAAGAAAATGCTTCTATGTTCTGAAGTAGCCTAGTTTTGGTGTGACTTAGACTGGTGTTGATGAGAGGATTTCCCGAAGGTAGAAATATTTTATAATCATAAACTTGTGTGGTTTTAGTTTGATATAAAACAGTGGTTCTGTACCTCAGCTAAGTAACCGACTAACATTCTGGCGAGGTTCTCTTGAAGTTATGAGGACAGAACGCTCCTTCAGAGTCATCGTATCTAGTTTTTGAATGTTACTATTTTCAGAACGTTCATTTGCAAACCGATACATTTGAACGCCCCCTTGACATTCCCATTAAAAAAAGTGTTAAACATTTTTTGGACGTTTCGAACGTTCAGAGCACAAGCCACATTCCATTTAATATAAAGCTTTTGATTAATATCAATACTCCTCGTGCTCCTTCTTGACTGTTGAAGAGCCCCAAAACACGGAAGACCACAAAAGTAGCCCAACATTTCGAAGATTTGGGATGCAGTTCAAACACACTGTAAATCATCTCAATCCAAGTTAAACACGTGATAGCCAATACACACGAATTTGGGAAAACCAATTCTAAATAGCCCAATGGCGGATATTTATTCCAAATATCTAATTTCAAAGCAACATATATGCGTTCACATAATATTCACATGCTACGAATAGCCTATACGTTTTCCATCCAATTCAAAAGCAATTTATGCAAATTCAGAAAGATTCAATTCGATTGACAATTAAATATACTAATTTAATGATTTGGTTTCGTATATTTTTGAAATACATTTATAGGATTCTTCCTGATGTCTTAGACAAGAACAGCAAACACTATTTGAAATTATTTACTGCACCAAAAGTAACTAAAAAAGGAAACACATTCAGTAATACATGTAAACACAGGCTTCTTGGAATACAGAAAAGTGGTCAAATAGGCTATTTTACAGCTAAGTAGAAAAATAGCCCATATTTCCTCGGATATAACCATTTTAAATTTCCCTAATGTATTTCCAGT
>NW_015518176.1:2130-3169 GCF_001515645.1 Sinocyclocheilus grahami | reverse complement strand
TTTTTTTATTAATTTTTACTTCACTTTTAGTAATTTTAATACTAAGGTTCTACTAAAATAATTACAAACATTAACTATAAAATAAAATATATTTTTTTATATTTTATTTCAGTGAACATTTATGTCAAGTAACAAAAATCTAATAT
Organism: Sinocyclocheilus grahami; assembly: GCF_001515645.1. Classification (NCBI taxonomy): domain Eukaryota; kingdom Metazoa; phylum Chordata; class Actinopteri; order Cypriniformes; family Cyprinidae; genus Sinocyclocheilus; species Sinocyclocheilus grahami. The sequence goes on along the minus strand of NW_015518176.1, from coordinate 3,023 downwards.
TTTTTTAATGGTTTTATTTCTAGTTAACAATAATAACCCTGCACTGAAGAGGGATGTGGCGAGTTTATAAACTTCTCAAGTAGCATGAAGTGTATGGATGTGTAAAGGTGAAATAATACTGGCGATGTGGTTTTGTCTGACCTGCTTCAGTGCAGTTTTCGGGTCGAGCGGGTGACAGTGACCCGCTGATGCTGATGTTTTGGGTGTTTCTGGAGGACATCACAGTCCTTTACCATCAACTCTGATCACAGACAACGCTTCATTAGCGTCTCAAACCACGTCATCTTTCATCCGTATCTGTGAATATTGACGTGTGGCTCACTGTCTGTGCAGATTCATGATGGCCTCTCCTCCTCCGCTGGATGACCTTTGACCTCTGACCCCAGGCTGGGAGGAAACGGCGCCACCAAGCCTGAACAACGAGAAATGACTGGGTGAGAAACTCCTAAAAACACTCGTGAAGCACGATCAAATCTCGATTATGTTCTAAAGAGCTCATTCAATGCTAAATGTGATTTCTTTCCTTATTTGAAGCTGCTTTGTAAGAGTCAAAGAGAGATAAACAGGTCATTTACATATAAAAGTATATTTTATAATGAAAATCTGCAGATTAAATTTCATGTTTAACTTTTAGTTTTCAAATAAGGTAAAGACTCAAACACACACTTGAGGCCTAAAAAAAGAAAAAGCAACAGTGTGCTGTATTTAAACAATGTAAAGACGGTCAAAGACCATTAAAAATATATAATTATAACAATAATAGGAACAATGCAAAACAAAAAGGTGATTACATTACCAGAAAGTCTAATACAGACTTTCCCAAATTCCCAATTTTTCTTTATTGATGAACTGCAATTTCTCGACGTGAAGTGTGTGTGTGTGTGTGTGTGTGT
>NW_015518176.1:0-1084 GCF_001515645.1 Sinocyclocheilus grahami | reverse complement strand
CACACACACAGTAAAGCAAACATCAGGCTCTTTACACACAGCAGGACGAACAACTGCTCGGGTCCGAGCGCCGCGGGGAGCCACAAACAGCCAGACGCATAAACACTTCCAAACCACACAAACCAGCGTGTGTGGATCCCCTCCAACCTGATGCTCAGCTCATAACTCACCCGCAATCAGGACACAACTACCAGAGACTGCACTGTGACTTTTGTTTTTATGATAGATAAATATTCTAATTACTGTATTGTAAAGAATTGTCTAAAATAATAATACAATTAAAACAATAAAATAAATAATAAAATATAAATATAATGCGATGTGCGCTAGGCTTATTTACACATTTGCATAATTTACAACATATCTGTAGACAGTTGACAACATTTCTCCCGTATTTCACCAAAATAAAAGCTTGAGGATTTGAATGACAAATTTAAGACTAAATGTATTGTTATTTTGTGTGTACAATAAAATTGCTATTACAATTATGAACTATACATTTTTTATTAATTTATTGTAATACATTTATTATTGTAATTGATTGCAATTTGCAACAGTAATATATTTATACCTTCATTCTTTTATTGTATTGTATTATATTATATGATATTATGTTATACTATATTATATTGTATTGTATTGCGCCAAAATAATAAATTTGCATAATTTAAGACATGAAATGTATTAATTATTAAAATAAATATTATAATTATATATAAAATTTTTTATTTTACAGGACTATTTACAATTTAATTTACAACAGTAATATATTTTGAAATGCATTATTGTACTTTATTGTAATTTACAACAGTAATACACTTAAATCTTTGCTCTTTAATTATAACTAAAACCATAATATAATAATAAATGAAATAAAAAGATAAAATTCAGTTGTTAAATTTGTTTAATATTTTTTACATGAACTATGTCTTTCTTGTCTTTAATGTTTTTCTTATTTAAATTAATAATACAGACAAAACTGGCTATTATAGTAGTAAGAACTAATGAGAAAAAAATGGGGAAATATGTCATGAAAATAATTTCATAAAGTAAATCTTCCTTCCTAAGAAAGTTCTTATTTAAT
>NW_015518175.1:0-3170 GCF_001515645.1 Sinocyclocheilus grahami | reverse complement strand
ACCCCTAGAGGACGCAGTTCGAAGTTCCACGAAAGGGAACTGTAAGCATACAATACTGTGGCTCCGTCTGTAAAAAATGTTAACGTGGCGAACATCCTCAGTATAGTTGTTATCCTGGAGAAAGCTCAAAACTTCAAGATGTACAGTTACCGCTGTCTAAATTTATGGAGAAGAACGCCATGAGCTGAGCCAAGTACAGCTACAGCTACATTTCCCCACATTTTGCATTTTACATGAAACAAAAGCTCTGAATAATGGTTTCTTTTAGTCTTTTTCACAATACAGAGGTGGATTTTTTCCATGAGTTTTGACAAAGTAATGTTAACAGAACCTGTGCTTTTCCACTGATGAACTAAATATAAACACACACCAGAGGGATGAAGGTTGTGTTTTCTGGCACATTTCAGTCTTTTATATCATGCTAATTTCTGCTAGCATCTTGTATAATATTAATGTATATGTAATTAATAAAGAATGAAGATTGTGTGTTTATGTTAAAAACCTTCATAAAAACATCTCTTGCATGAAGATCTTTTCTTATGAGTAAAGTCTTCCACTGGATTGGTCACTTGACCCACAGTAAATCACACCACTGGTTTAACCTTTAACAAAGTGTTTGTTGTCTCTCTGTGACTTTAGCTTTGCTAATGTGTATTGGGTATGATGGTGCTCAGGTAGAAACAGAGCTGTGGGTCATTCTGGCTGGTGCAGTTTTAATATTGTCTTGCACACTGAGAGAAAGATGCTCAACATTTATACCTGTGCATATGGTTATTCAGTAGGTTTTAAGTATTCATTAGAGAGAGAAAAAGACTCATGAATATAATTATTCAAAAGATTTTATTTTGCACATAAAAACGATATAAACTGTTGACAGGTTTCACACTAGGTTTATTGAATTGTGTGGCCTTATTTGCAGTATGAAGCTGGGATTAGTTTTGGTATGTGTTTATTGTCTCAGTAATCCAGGAGTTGAACAGGCAGACCTAGTGGAGAATGAGAGGGATTATAATGAGTATTATAGTATTATTATAGTATATCACAGAAGAAGAAGAAGAAGAATTTTGAACATACTGTTAGCATGTCCTAGACTATTTTCTAGGAGATAGATAGATAGATAGATAGATAGATAGATAGATAGATAGATATGTTAAAAAAGGCCATTTATTACTTTCACGTGTGTTGTGCATCAATGAAAAGTAAGTGTATGATATCTGATCTTTGTAACTATTATAGGTGATTTACATTTAATCTGTTTTATATATACTTTTGCCGTTCTGATGTACATTAGCATATATAAGCTAGCAACATGAGACTATCGTGTCTTTAAAATGATGTTGTGCTCTATATATATATATATTACATTTATGCTTATTTGATTATATTGAATTTAAATTTCATGTATGATTCGGTGCAATTTAATTGTCAAAGCTTTAATATCTAAGTATTCTTAAGTCGTAAATAACCTAATGCGTATGTGTGTGGAACAAGCCCAGACAAAGCACCGCTGTTAAGCTATATTCTAGTCTATGTGATAGCAAAGCTGTGTGCTGTTTAATCTATGGCAATGTATGACATAACAAGCGTTGTTCCACCTAAATAATCCTTAAATTGCTGTATTTAATCCAATATTCCGTATATGTATGTATATCTGTTTTCTAACATTGTTTTCTAAAGTTACTACTAAGTATGTTTATACTTGTGTGCATTTTCTGTTTTTGTAGAAAACCACATTCACATGTATACCCCGACAAATAACTGAGTGTTGTAGGGAAAAATAAAAAGGTTACTCCCAGATATAAGACAACTGTCGACTACATCTATCAACTAAGTCTCTTACCGGACACTCTGTGGTGGGTTTCAAATCTAACCGGCAATCTAAATCAAAGGTGCTATCAACAGCCAACTCATTCTTTCAAGATAGATAGATAGAGCTTTTAAAATGTACAGTTGTCATCCTACCTTGGTAAAGATACCAGGCTGATCTTTCGCAGCACAACGGCCACCCGCTGACACAATACCTTGTATCTCACCATTACATACCATAGGACCACCTGAGTCACCCTGAGCAGGATGAGAATGAGGATACATTTTTTCATTTTTAACAGGAACCATGTTTTGAGACCAATAACTAATGCAATGTCTGTCTTTGGTTTAATGCGTTGAAAGGTGTAGTACTGTGTCTATAATCCGTTACCTGGCAAACACCCTTTCCTCCTTTCAGATATCCAGCACAGAACATGGAGGCAGTGATTAGGTCAGGGTAGGACTCATTACAGTCACGATCAGAGATGATGGAAAGATTCAGACACTGCAGCTTATCAGAATCAACCGCTATAAAGAAATTCACGAATTAAAAACCAAGATTTTGACAAATTTTTCATTTTTAGCAGACCGTACAAATTAGTTACCATTTAGTCATGAGAGTGTGTTGCATTTTCGGTAAAAAATTAAATTTTAGTCTGTTCTTAAATTCAAAAGTGTCCTGTTGTCATAATTAAGAAAAAAGGCCCATTAAGTCTTCTTTTTTTTATTTCTCAGAAATACATTTTAACTAAATTTTTGTTGTTTTTTGTTTTTGTTATTGTGTTTGTCAAACTCCAAGCCATGTGGTGCAACCACCATCAAGCACAATAATAACCAGAAAACTATAAAGCATCTGTCTGAGCCGTAAATAAGAAGATACTCTGGATGAACTCACTTTCATTCATGGTGATTCCCCAGCCGGAGACTCTGCACATGGTGTTTGGAGGAGCACAGCTTTTGGGCAGGTCCACAGGCTTCACAAACTTATTGAGAGTCGCGGGTTTGCTCAACTTGATCAGCATGATGTCATTGTCAATGGTGGAATAGTTAAACTGTGGGTGACGGATGACACGCTCAGACGGGATGGACTGCTCGCTGCTCTCATCCACCGCAACGTTGTGTTTACCCAGACGGACCTCTATACGACTAGCAGAGAGATTACGATAAAAAAATAAAAGTTAATTACTTACTCATAACCCTGAATGTTATTTTCCCTCATGTGAGGAACTTACCTGCACTACAAGTGCCACCAAAAAGACTGTTTCAATTTTTACTTTTAAACAATCCCCCATATTGCATTAGTCAGACAAAAAGAAGAAACTACCCCAGAAACAACTCATGACCATAAATTTATGTGGGTGGTT
>NW_015518174.1:2642-3170 GCF_001515645.1 Sinocyclocheilus grahami | reverse complement strand
TGCTAAGACTCTCATGCTAAGAAAATCATAATGCAAAATAAAAATCATTTGCATTAATATGAACTACTATCGAGTTACAAAACCTAAACCTTAGACGTAACTAAAAAGTACATCAACACTAAAACAGTTTTTAATTACTTCACTATCTTCAGAAACACCACAGCTGTCAACACTACAGGTAAATGGGATATTCATCATTCTCTCATTTTTCTCTGACATGAGCTCATCTCATCTAATGACCTAAGAAATTCCACATTAACCTACTTCATGGTTGTGCCTTAAAATCAAGTAGTCTGTGATGCCTAAAAATGCTGTGTACACTCTAAAAAATGCTGGGTTGTTTCAACCCCCAATTTGGGGTCAAATATGGACTACCCCAGCCGTTGGGTTAATTTTTTACATTCAATTTTTAACCCAAAAGTTGGGTTGAAACAACCCAGCATTTTTTAGAGTGTAGGCAGGCAGGCAGCTTACTACAGTGATAGAGAGACAGACTATGAGTGGAAGCTATAATTTAGACATAGACAT
>NW_015518174.1:0-1437 GCF_001515645.1 Sinocyclocheilus grahami | reverse complement strand
TATATATATATATATATATATATAAAACTTTAAATTAACCAAATTTTATTAACTATATATAAAAATCTACAAATGGGAGAAAGATAATTTTATATAATATACATAGGCTATATACACAATTTTTTCATATGTAACTTTAAATAAATGACCTGTTAAACTAAAATAAATCAGAAAATAAAAATACAAGAACAAAATACAGCCTACAGCATTCAGTCATTTTTTCTAATTATATTTTCATGAACAAATGATTACTTTTTACTAATTTGTTAGACCTTATAAAAGGACTGTAAGGATGAGCTTGTCCTCAGTCACCCATGCTAGCTACTTTGTTTTCAACGTCAGAGAAGATCTTCCAGTTAGATAGTTCCTACAAGTCGGATAACTGTATTTGCATGTAGGCTACCTCAGATACTTACATTTCAACATTCAGGTCAAATAGTATGCTCTACAGAAATCTCAGGTTATGTGCTTGTAACCAATTCCTGTTTAGGCCAAGCCTATGAGCTGATGAATGATAATACTACACATTTTGTCATCCTTCATTTGGATGAAGAGCCTGCCTCTTTCTTTGAATCAGATTGAGTCCCTGAAGGGGACTGTTAGGCTTTGATCTATTGTGGGTGTGAGAACCCATACACAATAACATGGACATTTATTATAGGCTAGCTACATTTATATGTTTTGTTTAGTATTGAGATTTACAGCCACAATGACATTATATCACCATAACACAGGAACTTGGCTGAAGATTTTGAATGGAAAAAAAACAACTACAGAGCCAGAAATTAAGATTTGAACGATCCTTCCAAATTCTTTGCTGTTCACAAATTACTCATTTGTTCTGCTCAATAGCCATTGCAAAACATGGTAACTTTTAATGATAATGTAGCATACATGGTGGTAAAAAAAGATTTAACGGCTTTCTCTATTCCCACAGCACTGATAGCGATCAAGTCATAAACTTTATCTGTGTGCGTCAACGTCAATACCCTTAAACACTTTAAACACTAAAAAGGGATTATAAAGTCACAAGATTTGATGAATGTGGTCACTCAGAATTTAAGGTTAACAGACATAATGTTATGGTTTAATCCTCCGCTGTAGTGTAACTGTATATGCTGTCCTAGATGGATTTTTACCAGAAACAATACATTACTTTGAAAATTCACTTAAACCAATTAAACCAGAGTGCAAAGAAGGTGGGATGGAAAATCTCAGGTGATGTTCATTTGCATCCACAGTGAGGCAGGAAAGAATTCAGGCAAATGCAGATGCATGCAGTGATAGCTCAGTCTACTTCCAGATAAGTGCAATGCCCTTTCTATTACACTTCAGGCTAAACTGTGGAAAGAGAGGAAAACAGTGACACCGCTAATGTGACCACAACAATCACAAGTTGAGCAGAAAACAACAGGAACTGTCTATTGTAATTAGATG
>NW_015518173.1:2344-3170 GCF_001515645.1 Sinocyclocheilus grahami | reverse complement strand
AGTCACAGTAAGGACAGATTTTATCAGCTGATACATATGAAGTGAACCGCTTTCTTCGTGTGTGGCCCAGATATGCGTTTATCTGCTCTCTCCATCTTCTTTCTTGAATCTTTGTGACGGAGAATGAGATGCGGATGCACTTGAGTGATAACCAGTGCATCTTTGTGCTCTTATCTTGAACTTGTCAGCAAGTCAACTCAACCAGTGTATTTTAATAACTGGTAAGATATGTGACGGATAACTGCCAGCTTTGCAGTTTTTCTATGATTAATTAGGTTTATGAATCGGTTTGCTTTGTTCTAAACCCTTTTTAAATATTATTAGTCATGGCTGCAAAGACAAACATCACTATCACTGTTTTCCATACAAGGCTAAGGTGCAGCCACATTAGTGGATTTTCTTTGAAATTAGGGTTAGGAAAAAAGGGCCATTGTCAAAAAAATGTGGAGATACCTCAAATTGTGCAGTGGTCAACAAAAGGTGTGCTGTTTACTTTTCTATCAGACTTACATTTTTTGACCTGGTGTATAACAAAAGTGATCTTACCTCCTGTCAGAATATGCCTTCTATACTACATAGTATGCGAATACACAGTATTCATAAACTTGAAAAATACTCAAATAACGTACTCGAGATTTTGAAGTGTTAATCCATTGAACAATTTACCCATGAGGCCATGCATTGGAGAGAAGTCAGAGAACAGCAAAGAACAGTGATACTTTAAGGATTCGTTCACTTTCAGAATACAAATTTCCTGATAATTTATTCAACCCATGTCACGCAAGATGTTCATGTCTTTCTTTCTTCAGTCGAAAAGAAATTAAGG
>NW_015518173.1:0-984 GCF_001515645.1 Sinocyclocheilus grahami | reverse complement strand
GGTGCTTTTGAGCTATTCGTGATATCTGATTGGTTCAATTTAAGAAATGTTCCAGTATCAACATTGTTAATCCAGGTCAAGAACATGTCCTACTTGGCAAAAGTGCAATAAGATAAGGAAGAGAGGTAAGACTGAGTAAAAAATGTTGAAGTGAAGACTGCAGGGCTTTCTGGCCATCTTTCAATGGCAGTGATGGATGGACGTGTCTCCTGCTGAGGACTGATGGTCATAGAGTGGAGCTGAGAGACATTTATTATTCCCTGATTCTGTTACAAGTCTTCATCCCAGCTGTTCCTTCTGTCCTCCAGCCTAAATGACAAGATCTCATACAATCAATTATAGTTAGATACAAAATCCGATCTGTGGGCTGAAAGTGGTTAATAAATATGTTTGTTTGCAGGCCACCTCCACAAGAGGGCAGACTGATTTCTGTTGAAGGCGTCTACATGTGCCAGCGTTTGCAGGTAGGCCTATGTGTGTGTGAATGTGTATATATGGCGCTTTCACTCTTATAACGTGCCCCACACAGAGCGTTTGCTGAGGTTGGCAGTTTGTCAGTGCCATTGCTTAAGGCTCTGCAGCGCTGAGCGTAGAACCATTAAAAATAACGAGCTTTCCCTCACCATGGCAACCAAATAACTCCTCATCATAGCAGAGCACACAATAGTTTTTACAAGAGCTTTTAATTTCAAACCTATCCAGTGAAAATTCCCATTGGAGAGCACCTTGGCATTTTCATACGCCAAACATTGTTACGATTGTAGATGATACATGAAAATAGCATCAAGAGACTGTGGTAATGAAATGAATGGGAAAAACCAGCATGGCTAAAAACTTGTGAGCTGAATTGATTGTGTGTTTATTTCAGTTGGCCGAGTCCCTCTCTGAAATGTTAAAACACTGGAAACATTGCCTCCAACAATTGCTCTCGATCTCTGCTGCCTGTCAGTTGTTGATAATTTAGCTAGTGGTTTCCACAGATCA
>NW_015518172.1:2382-3171 GCF_001515645.1 Sinocyclocheilus grahami | reverse complement strand
GAGATTTCAAATGAAAAATCATGAGATTTAAATTAAAATGAAAAATCATGAGATTTAAAATTAAGAATTGCAAGATTTTAAATAAAAAATCATGAAATTTAAAATTAAGAATTGCAAGATTTTAAATTAAAAATCATGAAATTTAAAATTAAGAATTGCAAGAAATAAACTCTGAATTGCGAGTTTTAAAATGAAAAATTGTGAGATTATAAATTAAAAATCATGAGATTTAAAATAAAGACTTGCGAGATTTCAAATGAAGAATTCTGAGATTGTATCTTGCAATTCTGACTTTCAGAATTGCGAGATATAAAAATATGTGAGATAAGAAAAAGAAAAATCTCAATTATTATTATTTTTTTATCCTGTGGTGGAAAAAAGCTTCCGTAGTTTGACTTTCTGCAGGGTGTGTGAGAGTTGAATGTTTTCTGTCGCAGTATCTGACCTGTTTGAAGACGTCGCGCTCGATGACGGATAAACTGTCGTTCGATGTGGGACTTCAGGAAGACTCGACAGGTGAAGCATGATTGTTCAGGCTGAAGGTGAAAGTCTGACACATCAGCAGCTGATGATCCATGTGTTTGTGTTCTCAGGCGAGGCCTGCTGGTGGACCATTCATCCCGCGTCTAAACAGAGATCAGAGGGGGAGAAGGTGCGTATCGGAGATGATCTCATACTCGTCAGCGTCTCATCGGAGCGATATCTGGTGAGTGTCAAGTACACTAAACATTACGTTTGATTTTCTTCAGGTGTGAATATATCGATCTAAATTATTTATGTTTTTTTTTT
>NW_015518172.1:0-597 GCF_001515645.1 Sinocyclocheilus grahami | reverse complement strand
CTTTAAAGCTCATAAGGTAGCAGAAATTAGCCTTTTTTCATCTTTCTAGTATTAATTCACTCTTTGAATGTCTGTCTGAGCATCAGCAGCTTCATACAGCAAATCCGTGATTGACACTTCCAGTATAAACCGCAGTCGCCTCTGAATGCGTGACTCATGAACATGTCTGCAGTGTGTTTGTGTGATCTCCTGTGAGATGATCCGCTCCGGATGGGCTCGGACGTGTCCAGCATTAGTCATTCATCCACAGGCTCAGTGTGGCTCATGATCTGCTTCCCGTCTCTCCAGCAGCTGCTGTCTGATACATCTCCAAACGTCAGTGTATTAGTTAGAGGATGGTTAATTCTCTAGGTTATTCTGAATTTATGCAAGCGTATCCCATGATGCCAAGCTTCTCGGTTGTGGCCTCTGATGCAAACGCATCACGAGACAGACATGACACGGGAGGATGTGCTGCCATGGTAACCACTGTGCACCTGGCAGTGTTAATTTCGTTGATGAATAATTTTCGTTAACAACATTTTTTTTCAATGACGACAATGAGACTATAATGAACTAAAACTGTTTTTGAATGACAAAAACTATGAGGTAAATCTA
>NW_015518171.1:0-3171 GCF_001515645.1 Sinocyclocheilus grahami | reverse complement strand
GAGAGAGTACAATTCTCATCCCCTCGTTTTCGTTCATCCGCTCTGCAGATAAACACAGGTGGACTGCTGCATGGAGTGCAAACATCTGCAAAGCAAAGAAAATGACCAAATTAGCGTTTGTTCAACAGCTAAACAACAGCTTTACATTAGAGTACGGGCGTTTAAATTAAAGCGAATTCAACTGAATTCGTTGTTGTCAATCACTTACACGTTTACTACAATTAGTAACAGGCTAATCAAAATAATAAATATAATTATTGAAATCGTAATAGAATTGCCTTGATACAGACAGTTAAACACACTCGGAGTTGATACGTACCATCTTATCGTTTTGCGTGGCGTTACTTCAATGCTGGTGGATGTGCCGGCTTGAAGCGAGCTACGTTCATCCTGCTTGGACTCCAGGGTCCTTTTTTTTTTCGGGAAGAAGTCTGGTGGAAATCAATACACTGTTAGACATGTTTGCTCGCATTTCACAATAAATATCCAAACATTAAAAGTTTCCATTGTTTTCATTTCTAGTTGCAAGGCATTTACCTGTCATTTGTGGCGTGCTGTTTCTGGGGGTCTCTAGGATGAGGGACCTCTTCCGCCTGTTTCTGAGGACTGAAGAACGAGCTGGTCTTGAGTTGAGTGCACCAGAGAGGTTCTCCTGGTTAATTTCGTTGGCTCGACTGGGGACGTCCGCGGATTCTTGAACAAGCGGACCCCTGGAAACCCCATTTACCCCGCAGTCAACAGCGCTGGACGCGTCTCCTGTTGCATTAAGAGACGCCGCGGCGCGAACTCTTTGCACTTTATCCTTGTAGAAAAACGGCACAGTGTCCTCTGAAATCGCCTCCCACTCATAATCTCCAGGCAAAGGCGAGTTGGTTTCAAAGTTAAAATTCCACCGGCTCTGGTCTCGCTCGGAGATCTCCCGGAGTTTGCGTTTCATTTCACCGTGCAGCTCCTCGTGATCCACGGGTCCGAAAAGGTTACGGCAAACCTTTGTGCGCGCGAGAAGAGGAAAGGTCCTCCGTGCAACATGACGCTCCAGATTGCTTGATACGTCCACGTTTGCCATGATGCCTAAAAGTCAATGCCGTACGCCGACGTTTGTTTGGATCTTGTTGTCTCTAGTCTGTTTATATCTGTGCCGGTGGTTAAAGGCCAGTGTTTGTACGAGAAAAGGCCTCCGATTGGATAGACGGACACCACGCCCTGTGCAATAAACCCCCCACCAGTATCAGCAAAGGCACCTTCCCCCCTCATTTTGAAAACCGACCCATGCATGAACACCATGAAATAAGTGATTGTTTTGAAAAAGAAAAAAAGAAGAAGAAATGTTATAGGCCTAATATTATAAACGGAGTTATTCCTACCAAAGTGTTATTTATTTATTATTCAATTATTTCATTAATAAAGGTAAACAATAACCCTGTTTATTTCAAATAACAAACATAGCCTAATTATAATATTTATTTTAATTATAATAAGAATACACATTAACAATGTAATGAAAATTAATGCAACATATATGTTACATCATTCAAATTAGGCTATATTACTAGCTTGTGAAATTCATTATAAAAATATTTAAATATATTTATATTTAAATATTCAGGTTTAGTCTGCAGTATTTATATTCATAACAAAGTTTGTCTTCTTGTTCTTAGTGTGTGCTTGTGCTGGCTCAGTTTAAGCAGTATTTCATTCAGTGCAAATTATAGTTTTAGCAAATGCTCTGGAGCACCAACTGCATGGTAAATGCTCCATTTATTTCGAACAAATATTTAAAACTGTGTTTTCAAATGCCACACCTCAACCTTTTAGGTTTACATTTAGGCCTCTAGTATAAATTATGAAATAAGCAGTGAATGTAAGTATAAAACATAAATATAATATAGAAATCGAAATGAAACGTACAAATGTAAACGTTGAATCCAAATGAAGTCAAAACACTTCTCAAATGGACTCTATGCACGGTCACTTCCACGTTTTTCCTCGGGGGGCTTACTTACATCAGGTGCTGCCCCGGAAGCCATTGTTCCTTACATAGAGCTTTCAAAATGACAAGAGAAGATGATTTTTCAGTTTACAAGAGCTTCCCCGGATTTCTGTAAATTAATTTTATAGCACGGAGAAGGGCATTAAACGTTTCAAGTTACATCGACAACTTTAGAGTGAGTTTTGTGCTATTGTCTTCTAGCAAATCTATAATGCTTGATGACTTCTGCGCCGATTTGATCAGCTCTTAAAGGGTTAGTTCACCCAAAAATGAAAATTCTGTTATTAATTAATTACTCACCCTCATGTCGTTTCAAACCCGTAAGACCTTCGTTCATCTTCGGAACACAAGTTAAGATATTGATGGAATCTGAGAGCTGTCTGACCCTGCATACACAGCAACGCAACTGAAATGTTCTCAAGTCCAGAAACATAGCAAGGAGATCTGTAAAATAATCCATGTGACATCAGTGGTTCATCCACAATTTTATGAATCTACGAGAATACTTTCTGTGCTCAAAAGAAAAAAAAAACGACTTTATTCAACAATTTGTCTCCTCCGCATTACCCTGGTGCCATTTTGGAGAGTATAAGCTGGACTAAACAACAGTATGCTGTTCTGTGTCCGCTGCCTCACACGGATACACTGTTTCAGTTCAGATCCAGTTTTTCCAATTTAGTAATTTTGTTGCTAAATTTGGCAACTTTTCAGACTACCCTAGCAACTTTTTCTTCCAAAAGCACCTAGCAACAAATTTAGCTATTTTTAAAATTTACTTGGCAACATTTAGCAACTCTTGATAAGTGACTCAAAAGATAAAAAAGGCACACATTTTCCATCTAAATTACACAAAAAGAGGAAACCAAAGGTGCCTAGCAGTACACACATCACATGAATTAAGTTAGCTGCTATTTGCAATTGTTTAATTTAACAATAATAATAACTGAATAATTGTTCATTTATGATACACCTTGTTAGTAGCTTGTACTTGAGATTGTTGATCAGTTAGTGCACAGTAAGAAAAATATCTAGAAAAATGAAAAAGGTACTAGTAATTTTCCAGGAAATTATCCATTATCCATTTTCCATTGTAACCCGAAAACACAAAGTACAATGCGCAATTTAAAATGTAGGTAAAAAAAACCTGTGAATAATAATTACGGACAATTTTTACAGACTTT
>NW_015518170.1:1740-3172 GCF_001515645.1 Sinocyclocheilus grahami | reverse complement strand
ATCGACAATTATGATTTTTGTCATAATCGTGCAGCCCTAATGTACAGGTATGATATGTGCAAATTATTCAGGCAGATGTGCCTCTCATCGGTTTTTATTGCAGAAGAATTTTATTATATTGTGTTTTCATGTTAAACAACTAAACTTTCGACAGTCCTTTTGGTGTTAGAGTATGATTTATTTCAAGGAATCAGTTTAAATGGTCAATCTCAAAGAATCAATTCAAAGTGATTCAATTCAACAATTTATTTGCATCAGCACAGCAGTTCCTACATTATATTTTCATGTTTTTAAAAAGTATATGGAAGTGAACGTTGTGGTGTTTATTATTTATTTATTGCTATATTCATGCATATTAATGAAAATGATTAAATATTATGTACATTTAGTGGAAAACAGTGATTATTTGACTTTTTTCTTCACGTATTTTACTTCTTGCATTCATTTTATTTGATCTGTAATGAATGTTTAGTTTAAATCATAGTCCCTCTGATTTACAAAATGTCTCTTTAAAGCAATTTTAGAGCAAATACTGTACATAAATTAGCTTGAATAATCACAATCCAGCTCCACCTGAGAGAACTGGTTTTCACACAGACCCTTTGAGGTCTAAAAGGCCCTTTTCATTCTGCCGCTCACTGGCCCTCATCCAACAGGGAAAGAGAAACAATGATCCAGTCTTTCTGTACAAATCCATGGAATCACATCTAATTTCCATTTGCACTTGAATGCAGCTCGCTTCTGAAAGTCTTTGAGAGCTTTTAGAGTGCATTTATGTATTAAAAAAAACAACAACAACAACAAATATTCCTTAAACCATTAAATTAAGGTTTTACCTTTGAGCTGCATCCACGGTTTGTTCCCAGTCCTGTAGCGTCAACAGCAGCTTCATCTTCTTGACCAGGGCAGGTAGAAATGACGGGTAACTCACAATCACTTGGTTGATGGTCTCTAACGCACCAGAATAATTCTGACGAAATTCATAATAATGTACCTGACAGAAAGACACAATTAGAGCATTACAAAACAAATTGCATTGCCTTTCATTTATGCACAATACAATATTTTATTTTTATTATTGCTATTTAATTGCCATGAAAATAACGCAGCCTCCTTTTTCATTATCTCTAACATAGTTTCCCACGTTTCTTATATTTTTGAGATGAAGTGTAACCTAGACATGAAATTTCACTTCAACATTTATCAGCCTCTGAATCACTTACTTTAAGCTGATTCTACATGGTATTTTAAAAAGTATTAATATTAAAAAAATTAAAATACACACATCACCTTTAAGATGTAAACCTTTGAAAAACGTCAATCAAAAATGTGCATCTATACAACTGAACATCAATCAGGACATTTCTGTTTGTTGAACTATTAAAATGGTGATCAGAAATAGAGTTACCTTCCCCATCAGAGCAAAAATGTC
>NW_015518170.1:0-332 GCF_001515645.1 Sinocyclocheilus grahami | reverse complement strand
TGCAAAAGATCTACCAGGGTTTGGTCTTTTCTTGTGGGCATAAACCAGAGCCATGAGCACACCGAGGGAAACGTCTCCTCTCTCCTTCAGCTGCTCCAGCTCCTGAATGGCATCCAACACTTGCTCTACAACAATAAAATAACAAAGAAAAAACCGACGCCAAGGGATTCAGATCATTTCTCAAGATATCACATGAAGACTAAGATGGAAAATGGCGGGCTTTCCTCACCTTGCATGAGCAGCCCATAAGCGTGGAGGAATGCGAAGACTGAATCATGACTGAACTGCCGTTGAGCTTCACTGGAAACATCTACAACATGACTGGAGTACTT
>NW_015518169.1:1359-3172 GCF_001515645.1 Sinocyclocheilus grahami | reverse complement strand
GCAGAGAATATGTTTTTCAGATCAAATTTTTAAGATATCTATATGCTATCCAGTGGCAATGCATTCTTGTATGCAAGAAATTGGTTCACAAAAAGGCTACAGATATACAAAAGAACAAAACTAGTTCAATAAAAGAGAAAATGTCTTAACTAAGAAATAAACATTATAAAGCTGATGAATGAGTCGGAAGATGACTTGACCCTGCTAACCAAACCCTGTGCACAGATTGCCTTCTTTACTCTAATGGCTTCACTTATTATTAGGCAGTAAAGGGGGGTCACACTGAACAAATTGCGCTGTGGACTGAAGGGGAAATTGGTGTAGACGATGCAAATCAATCATATTACCCGTGTACATACAATGGTTGCTCCTCCCTCCTCCCACAAGGGGCAAAGAAATGAGCTAGGGATCGCCTCCGATTTGGCATTACTGAATGAGGTGTGTTTGGAGAGCGCATTATGAGCATTTTAAGTTGAAATATTAATATGGATGTTTCCTCTCATCCCGCTTAACTTGATTGTTTTGCTTTCAAAAAATCCAACACACTGAAGCTGAAAATCTAATTTGAGACATCAATCAGAAGAATCAATCATTCAAATGTACAAGCTGGCATTATTGTAACCTTTGCCTACTTAAGGGACATTTAGGGAGAGGACAGCAACTACTCAATCAAGACAAAATAGGACCAAGTTCCCGCCAGGATAAAATACGCTTCCTGCTCTTGGCTCCCCGAAGAGCAATTCTTCTCACTTTAAACTGACTGGCTGTGATTTTTGGCACTTCGGCATCCAAACACGGACAGGGAAGCAGAGAGCCGTCTGATTAATGTCCAATGTACCGAGTCTACTTGAGGACATTCAGAGCTGCAATATGTTGCCTCCATCCAGGCGTGCCAACTGGCAGAGCAGCACTGAGAAGGACTGGGCATTTGACGGGGATTGGCACACTTATGGGTCACTTGCTAAATAGTGCAACTGGAGCACAGGCATGGCCAGAGGGAGAGGGATTCAGTGGCCCTCACAGCCCAAAGACAGCTCATATTCAAAAAATCCCCATGCACCACAGTGAACAAGTAATGTTTCAGACAACGATTAAGGATGTCAGATTTATTTTCCAGCACGGTATGTAGGGCAAGATGAGTGTGTATTCACTGCAAAATTCTAACATATATGAAAAGATGAGTTTAGTATGTATAGGATGATGATGCATCATCCAATATATTATTAAGTAATGGTAAATAAATAAATAAAACATTTGCTAATTTACTTCATACATTACATAATTGAAAATTATGACTATAGTCTATCATTCCTCCTACTAGGATAAGATGACCACCAAACTAGGGCAAGAACATAAACTGTCACCTGATTTTTGCGGAATATATAAAAATACATCTGACATAATTTTTTATTAATATATAGTATTTTTTTTAAAGCCATAAAATGTCTAATTCTAACTCAAATATTCTATTTTAATTCATGACACTTGACACTTTAGTTTGAATAACTTAAGAATAACAAATCAAATTACAGAATACCAGTCAAAAAAATCTCTCACACAGCCAAATATTTTAGATTGAAGGAACTTTCATAGTAGCAATAGATTATGAATTTGGATTGAATGATAATGATCAACTGGCCTACAGCTAATGAAGAATAATGAAAATGTTTAAAATCTAATTCATTTAATTTCTTAATAATAAATCCATGAATTATAATTATTACTAAAGAAAAATAATAATATCACGCCACTCTGCCTCAATTCTGGGAGACATTGCATCTCAAGTCTTAATTTTGAAGTGGAAAAATTGTTT
>NW_015518169.1:0-478 GCF_001515645.1 Sinocyclocheilus grahami | reverse complement strand
TTTCTTGGAACGTGGTCACAACGGCGCAGTGCAAAGATACCTGGATCAAAGCGTGTCGAGAGGGGACAAGAATTAAAGGTCTATTCAATACAAATCCAAGCTGGTTAATGGGATAAACATGGCCGTTCTTTTATCTCCAGCACCGGTCATCTTGCAATGTACAGCTAAATCATGTCAGATAAGGATGCTATCGCCTTTTCCTCTGGCCATTCAGGGCACTAGACCGTGCACTTGTCATCATCACATTGTGAACGTGACGGATACAATAAAAATCAAACAGTATTTATAAAACTCTGTCCTAACTGCTCATGCCGGCGGAGGGCAAAACGGCAATACTGTAGAAGAGAGTGAGTGAACAAAATATATACAGCATATATATAGAATGTGTAAGAGTGTGTGTGCACATTCAGGTAATGCTCACTAATGACCCATCGGGGGCTGTCAGCTTGGACCGGCGGGCACACTGACTGAGTCCACT
>NW_015518168.1:1781-3172 GCF_001515645.1 Sinocyclocheilus grahami | reverse complement strand
AAAAAAAGAAAATAACAATAAAGAGCAAACACAAACAAAAAGTACAATTTTTAATTAAAAAAAAGAAAGCAAGTAAAACAAAAACATTTACATCAGTCCATTTAGACAAAAATATTTGAATGGTTACAAATGATCATGCACTTTATTTCATGATTATATGCACTTTATAATATTGGAGTACATTTTAAAATTCCCCTAAAGATACTGCAAATTCCAGTTAGACATTACCAATTATCATTTTTCATATTATCAATCCCTGAGTGAACATCCTCATCTCTTTAACATCTGCAGGGATTTAAACATCTGGACAACAAATGCAAGAGCTTCATCTGAGCCAACATGATGTCAAACTCTACTCTCAGTGACCAGAAAACCCGTGAAATATCCTGATGCATTTTTCAAATTCATAAAATTATAGCCAGGGCCGTCCTTAGGGGGGTGCAACTGGTGCGGCCGCACCGGGCCCCGCGGCGAACGGACCAAGGGGGAAGCCCCCCCACTTCACACCGGGCCCCGCGTCAGCTAAGGATGGCCCTGATTATAGCATACTACACAGTAGCAAACCCAGCTCCTCTCTTTAGGTAACAATCATTCAAAAACACAATTCAGTCATTCCAGTCCTTCTGACACAAAATATACAGTATTTTAGAATACTGTAATATTCAGATTTTCCAGTTTCATCAAATGTTTCCAGGTCATGACAGCTGAACTTTAATTGGCCAAAATAATTCTTGATCAATTACTCATTATTAAGTTTAAGAGAATGGTTTTAAGGCACTATTGCTAAATTTAGTGGTTAAAAAGTGTTTTTTACACAAGTACAAGTGATATCAGCACGACTAATGTACCTGTAACTGCTGGATTAAGCTGGTCATTTGTACCTTATATACCCCTAAATGCTACATATTAGTACCTTAAATGTACATATTAGTACCTTATGAAGGGGTACTGTCCCAGTGACATTTTTTTTTATTTTTTTTTTGAGTGTAATTAACAGCAATTAACACTTTTATTTGTCAAAAATATGCCTTCTTATAAAACTATATGGACACATAGCTGCTCTAGATATAAACACAATAGCTGCGCAGAGTGCTTTCAGTGTGTTAATGCAAAGTGTTAGTTAACTTTGTTGCAAAATATGATTTTAAATGATTATGACATACAGTATATATTCACAGCAATTGGCAAAGCCAGCAAATATGTTAACTTTCATTCAGCACCAGACTTTTTGCATTTTCAATGCCTTCATAGCTATGCTATAACTTGAATTGAACAAGCATGCACATTACCCATGTTCAGCAGAAAGCATACATTTACCAAGAGGGTGCAAAATCGGCAATACTGACACTCAGTGGATACATAGAAAACCAGCTGTGCAGGTCTTTGGGATT
>NW_015518168.1:0-1482 GCF_001515645.1 Sinocyclocheilus grahami | reverse complement strand
ATTTGCTTGTTTTAAAGCTACGTATATTTAGTATATTTGAAAATTACTTTATTAATTTTATTACATTTATTAAATATTTTTATTTATTTTTTAAAGTTCTTTTATTTCATTAAAATATTTAAAATAGTATAAATTAAAAATGTAAAATAAGTTAATAATAATTAAAAAAAGTGACTTAAGAATCACTTTTGGAATCATGACAGCCAAAATCAGAATCAAATTTGGATTGAATTATATTTTCTATATAATTCTGTGATGTTGTTCTGGGTAGCTTTGCAAACAATGAAATCTCATTGGATTCAAGCACTGATCCTCATGTATATTGATCATCAAAATATGGATGAGGAGAGATTGGTTGTGGAAGTTGGGAAACATTGGATATTAAAATGACAAATCCATCAAGTTTCAGAGTTTAATTTGTGTTTGATTTGCCTCATTGTGCAACAGTTTTTATATTTGGTGTGGACACAAATTTATGGCGTCAGATTTTTGTTGGGTTTCATTTTGTAGGTTTTTGACTCTTCGAATTTAGAAAACATCTAAAAGTTGACATGAAAGCATTGTGAGAAAAAGAGATCAACCTTGGGTCACCCGGTACATAATCGCCACATGCAACTTGTTAGAGCACGTTCACCCACAAGCCCACATCTTCATGGTGCTCTCCGACGTGATCTGGGTTCCTTTAAGATCTTTATTCATTCTTAGTAAAGTCAGTTTGCAAACATTCTTTAGATTGCGTTCAAGATGAACAGTGTGGGAACAGGGTTAATGCACACAAGTTTGGTAATCTATGTTCCTAGAGTGTATGACAGTATCATGAAGAATGAGCATTTCAGGAATGTATAGAGTCACCAAACCGCTTTTACACACACTTCAAACATTCGCCTCCAGAGGAGGAGGTCACCTCTGCATGCTAAATATTCAATGTGATGCAACGGTACCTCTACATGGGATTATCTGCATACTGTGCACGCACAGAAACCTTTACATTTGGCAAACACTTTTAAGCAACTTACACAACATTCAAAATACACATTTAATCAGTTAATGCATTTCATGGCAATTGTTTTAGTTCTGCCAATACTTAGTCTGTTAACATTTTGTGAAGGCTTTAACCATGTAAAGCCTAACATATGAAACAATAGTAAGACAAATACATTTAAAGAAAGGTTCAAACGGTCACTGATGCTCCAGAAAGAAAAACCAAAGGATTCGTGGGACCTGAAGGATTTTTCTGAAGAACAGCGGGCAGTTTAACTGTTCAGGACAAACAAGGGACTCGTGAGCAACCATCACAAAACAAAAAAAACAGTATTAAGAATTAAGTGTCATTTTTATAAATTCGACTATTATTTTCTCTTGTTGTGGATATATATGTAAACATCTTTTATGTGAAACATCTTATTCATAAAAATAACATGCATTTTGTACGATCCCACTTATTTAGGTAAAGTAATTAAATATATACTGTATATATATATA
>NW_015518167.1:0-3173 GCF_001515645.1 Sinocyclocheilus grahami | reverse complement strand
CGAGCTTGAAGGTTTGTGTGTGTGGTCAGCTGGGCTTGTTGTTGTGCTGCTTGTCGCACACAGTCTTGTTTACAGTGCTTTGAGAGATTGTATGTTTGATGGTCCAAATAGTTCTCATCTGAACGTGTGAGAATAGGCTATATATTGCAGTAATGATGCTGATGCTACTGGGGAGTCGTTGGCCCCTCAAATGAAACATTTTGGGGCCAAATTAGTTTTTAGTTGCAAAATTCTACAATTGCTTGATACAACTGGTCGTTCAGAATCGCCGGTGTCCATGCTCACCATCTAGTGCATTCAACTCTGACACTTTTGGTCTCTCCATTGTTGGATGGGAACACCGTTGCAGAAGACTGTGAAGTGGACATGAATTTAAAATGTGCTTTGATTGCATATCATCTTTACTTTTTAACTTTCGAATTGGAGTTCATTTAACGGTCACTGTGTTGTGATAAAGGGTCTAACTAAAAAAATGGTGCTTTGGTCACAAAGGATATCTCGGATATTTTCTAGGTTTATTTGGTATAACTGTGTGTTTGAAATGATGTCACTTATGTCTGTATTTATGTAATATAAATATCACGGTAATATTTCGGGGGGAATGTCCCTCATCTTGCATTCTCATCAACATGTGTATTTCATTAAACAGTTATCTTATTTTTCTTGTAACATACAGATTTTTATTTATTTATTAATGTATTACAATAGACATTAACGAAAAATGACTCGCGTTCGAGGGAGTCATTTGTGAACTCAGTGGCGGCTCTGAATGATTCACTATATGACTCAGATCGCTGAGCTCAACTCTTCTGCTTCGTGAATCTTTTCACTAAAAAGAACCGGTTCATAAGAGTCATTTGTTCGAGAATCGGTCATCTCGCGCGGTGTTCATTGCATTCAGCGAACACAACGCGACAGAAAGATGCAAAATAGCGGTGTTGGAAACACTGACTAAATTGATTTAATTAAACTAATGCACAATCGCGTGATAAAATGTGACTAAACCGCATATAGACAAACAAAGTTTCCCCGACCGAGTAGATGAAAATTATTGTCGTAAATTAGACTTGTTTTGTTTCATTTGTGGCAGTTTTCGTCGAGGTCTGTAGCCATGTAGGGCTGTGTAAGCCGCTGATTATCTGAGTTTAGTGGGTGGATAACAGTGGCAAACAAACACGCTCTGCAGCATTCACGCGCCACTGAAGCATTTGTGTGCGCGCACGTACAACAGCCTCCATCTCTCCTCTGCAACCGGCTCTTTCTTAGTGCTTTTAGACATTCATTGCTAGTGCAATGATCGTGCTTTTATTAATGTCTTTTGATATTTAGTTAATGCTCAGATCAAGCTAATTTTATTCACTGAACTCCGCGTGATTGCACACTAGGCTCAGTGCGTTGCTTGCACGTAATTGCAAAATACAAGTTTTTAAAAAAAATAATGACCTAATTGCAGTCATCAAGTTATACAGCCTGAGGTGCCATATCAAAACAAAGAAGGTCAAAATGACAAGAACGGCACCAGCTCTATTTCATTCTTTTACAGCCAGAGCTGCAAGACTTTGATTTGTAGATTTTGCATGGAAATCATTACAAAAAAATTAGAATAATACCTGCTAAAATCTGCATGCTATATTTGCATAAACGTTTTATTTGTTTGCTGGTGTACATTGAATGTTTGTATGTGCTTGTTTTTGGCAAGTGTGGCAACTGATATGCTTCAGTGATTTTGTAATCTGCACTACCAATCAGACATCCATTTAATTTTTAATCAGTGCCACTTTTTATTTGAGCAACTATTATATACATCACATGCTGACATGTTCTCTGGTGACATATGATGGGGAAAAAGTTAAGATGTAAGCAATTCAAGCAAAGAGGGATGTGAAACTAAAGTGGGGGCTAATGGTCCCGGAGCAGCTGCTCCATAACGGCAGCAAAACGGAGCTCTACAGAGGGTCATGCTCATAGAATATGGGGTTTTGGCAAGGCGCCTGGATTCCCAAACGAGTGCCATTCGGCTTGAGGGAATGCCACTTGTTGACTTGCATAGTAAGGAGGGGCTTCGCGTTAAGTGCGTTACAGTGTGTTACAGTGTGGCATTTCCAGACAAAGGCGGACTGGATTGTTTTCGTTCCCCTGTTGTTTCCACTGCTTAATATCAAAATTTGATTAACACACATGGGCTGTCTAACAGTTTAACTCTTTATGCACCAATGCTTTGTTGCTGGTTTACATTTTATTCACATGAAATGGTTGATTATTTGGTCATAATAGATGCAAGCTTTAAACATTTTTGTTATGGTTTTACGAAGAGCGTCATAATTCCTTTTACAGTGGATATCTCAAACCTTAAAGTGCAGCATCTCAAGTGTGAACGTGCATTGTGTGTTTGTTTGTTTTTTGTGAATATTCAAATATAAATAAATCATTTGTAGATAATAAATTTTGAGTGCTCATCTGTGTGCATCCTGCTCTCAAATCTAATTAATGCTGTCATTAGATTAGTCGAGATCTGTTTAACCCTAGAAGACCCAAACAGAAAAAAACCTGTGAAAAAATTATTTCACCTTTTAAATGTTGTTGTTGTAGGAGGCCTCCAATACAGTAATATGTGTTTTTACATTTTAGTCAGTTTTTAGTGAAATGTTGTAATATTGCAACGTTGGGCTCTTTGGGTAGCAGAATTTCAGTGATTTTACTCACTGTCTGAACAAATGTAGAGAACATCTAAAGGTTCATTTGCTGGGTTAAATGCTTCTGTAACCCCATTACAACCCACCTTCCCCCCCCCCCCCCCCCCATACCCACCGCAATCTACACCCAATTCCATGTTTGGAAAGGAAATTAAGTGTGCTACGGAACCCCTAAAGGGAATAAATAGCCTACGAGAGGAGGATAAAAAAAATTCTTTCAATACTTTCACTTGCAATTATATCGTTGGGTAATTACTGTATATAAATAGCGGGCATCAGGGAGCCACTACTAATATGCAGGGCATTGAAACCGCTATCTAATGCGCGCTCTCATTTTACTTTCACTTTCACTTTTGAGATTCGCGATCACACGGACTCTAGGGATCAATTTTCCAATTAATCGTTTTTTTTTTAAATTACGCCGATTAGATATCAATTCTCAAAAGCCGCGAATCGATCTTTTCCAGTATTTATTTCAGC
>NW_015518166.1:2375-3173 GCF_001515645.1 Sinocyclocheilus grahami | reverse complement strand
CATTAGTACTGCTTACAGAATCCCTAAAATTGTCTGGGAGTGAATCTTACACTCTTGAAATTGTCGCAAGACCCTGTTGAAAAATCAGTATATGCTGGTTATGTATGTTTTGAAGCATGGCAGCTGGTTATGAGCTGGTATCAGCAGGTCATGTGCTGCTAGACCTAAGCAACTATCTCCAGCATAGGACTAGCTTATAACCAGCTTAGGACCAGCTTAAATCAGCTCAAACTAGCTGCCATGCTTCAAAACCAGACTGTCCTCCAACAAAAAATAACCCTATAGGTCGTTTGTGCAAGCGCCTTATTATGACCTACAGTATATTTACGTTTGAAAGTTTAGTGCCCTCTAGCGGGCGTAAAAATAATGACAGTGTCGTGTTGCGTCTGTCGTCATGAAATGACGTATGACTGTCATTACCAATCAAATGTGTGTTTATTTAAATGCAACTTGTGGACTTTTTACATGGTCCAACCCGATCTCACGACAATTTGTACATATTTTACTAGGTGGCTAATTCATACGAATTCGTACGAATGACCACACCTAACCCCGCCCCTAAACCTACCCTCACAGAAATCATGATTTACAGTGCATATACATTTTATGACCACGTGCGTTCTCTGGGATCGATCCCATGATTGCATATTGTCGTGTAACGCAATGCTCTACCAACTAATCTATATGAAACCCAAATTATGGTGCAGAGTACAAAGTATTAAAGGGTTAGTTCACCCCAAAATGAAAATTCTGAATTAATTACTCACCCTCATATCGTTCAAAACCCGTAAGACCTTC
>NW_015518166.1:0-1277 GCF_001515645.1 Sinocyclocheilus grahami | reverse complement strand
GCCACACCTGCGCTACACTTCAGACTCGCTCCTGACAGGGATGCGCAAATCCAGGGTGTGATTACAGAAGCGGTAGACCACGGACCAGTTGGCTTTCCGCTTGATGAAGAGCCGCAGCTTGTCTCTGAAAGTCTCCCCGAGGAAGCTGTAAATGATCGGGTTTAGGCAGCTGTTGGAGAACGCTGCCAGGTTGACGATGTGTCCAGTCAAGGGGTAGTCGTGCCACAACGTGGTATCGCTTCGTTTCGACGGGTCGGCCGTGCCTTGGAGCAGTTGGATGCTAATGAAAACATTCTCAGGCAGCCAGCAAATAAAGAACACCAGCACCACCACCACAATCATGCGCAGGGCCTTCTGCCGGCGTGGCCACAGTCCTCTGTGCTTCTGGGCACGCATGAGGATTCGGACGATCAGGGAGTAGCACAAGCCGATGATGGAGAAGGGCACCAGAAATCCGATCGTCACCTCGAGCCACTGGATCTCAAAGACGTTGGCGAAGCAGAAGTGCACCTCTCCGTTGTGTTGGGTCTGCACAATGGTGAAAGGAAGCAGAGTCGCCAGGATGGAGGCCATCCAGATGAGGCTGCAGCTGAGTTTGGCGTGCTGCATGGTTCGCAGTGGACTGCTGCTCATAGAGCTAGCCAGAGCAATGTATCGGTCGAAACTCATCCATGTCAGGAAGAAGATGCTGCTGTACATGTTCACCTGGAGGAACAGCGACATGAAGGTACAGAGGACGGCATAGTCATAGTACTTCTCGTTGAGATTGAAGACCTCGATGAGTGAGTCTGCCACCAGAATAAGGTCCGCCACGGCCAGGTTGACGAAGTACAGATCAGGGATGGTCATCTTGTCCCTGTGGTTGAGGTTGACCACCAAAATGAGGATGTTCCCAATGAAGCCAATGGGGAACAGGAATATGGTGTACAGGCAGGAGAGAAACAGGCTGATGATATAAAATTCATAGGTGTCTATGCTTTCTTTCACATCGGTTAGGTTGAAGTCATACGAAGCATTGAACTGCTCAGTGCCATTTACGTAAATCTGAATCACAGTGGAAGTCTGCTCTTCCATACTGGCCAAGTCTCTGTTTCAGATGCTGTGAATGGTGCTACATACTTCATTTGTGTCAGTGCCCAGTTCGCCTTGTAGAGAGCATCCTTCGTTAAGCCTCCATTCGCATTCTGACGGCAACCGGTTGTTTACAAGTGGACGCTCAAGGTTTGATAGAATCCACCCAGACAGTTTCGCCTCTGGAGATGCAGCCAGGGTAGAAG
>NW_015518165.1:0-1205 GCF_001515645.1 Sinocyclocheilus grahami | reverse complement strand
TTTCTAAATTCTGAATCTTTAATTTAAAATGTAATGATTTACTCATTTTGCTCTGAAACAACTTTATCTCTGACATAATTTAGGCTGCACTGGCTATTGGATAATCTTGACCAACCGTTTTAACAAATTAACAATTGGTTTGGCTCTGTTATGGTATTTAACATCCACTTTAGACAATCCACTCATCTCCCAGCAAATGAAATCTAGTTCAGCCCTGGATTTTTGTCTGAATACCTTGTTTCAATTGAAGATACGTCATATTATGAACAACATAACACTGATTTTGAGATTTAGTTATGAAAAATGCATACTCATTGACCTCTAAGATAGATGTTGGGGGACATGTCCCTTTCAGTTTCCACGGTGAGTACAACCCTGGAGTCGAATGTAATATTCTCTCTTTGTTGGTAAAAGTATACAAACGTTTGTCAAAATCACAATGGTGCCTCATAATTTGGGATAAATAGATGATTGGAGGAGTATAACTGTCATAAATACAGATCACCGATATATAAATAGCAAATGAATACTGCGGATTGGTGGCGAGTCCTTAAATTAACTCTTACAAAAAAGAACAAATATAAAACATGAAGTATATTTACAGACCAACATTACCCCCGAATGCAGATGGGGCTTGGCGAACAGTTCAGCCCAGTGCCAGTCCTTATTGTTACAGACACACCTCCAAAGCCAGAGGCCAACATTTGCTTAGTTGCGAAGATCATTGATTAAAAAGCTGCGATTGAGGCTTTGATGTCATCAGTCCAAGCAATAATGAAGAATCCGAAGGAACGGACAGCAGTGAAGATACGTCAGTGGAGAGGAATGTAAGAACGACAGTAAAGGAAAAATGTAAGAGATGGAGATGCTGAAGTTGACTGTGTTGTCGTCCAACTCCAACTTTTAGTTCTTACTAGTTCGTCTTCTCTGCATTTGGATGGACCAGAGGACATTGGTGTTCAAGTCTGGATAAACGCATGTCCTTCCACTCCTCCTTTTCATGATTTTTATCGGTGCTGTACCAATGACGACTCTTCTGTGCTATACATGTCAGTCCTCATAAACATGAATGTGTGATTATAAATAAGTGCTGGAGTGAATTATGAGTACATTCAAGCAATTTAGACTCAATCGGGTTTGATATGAGGGTGAGGTCCTGGGGTGAACCTCAGTCTATTGGCCGGATCATCATACGGACTGATTTG
>NW_015518164.1:2765-3175 GCF_001515645.1 Sinocyclocheilus grahami | reverse complement strand
GGAAGAAGAAGAAAGAAACCCTTTTTATTAGCAAGGTAAAAATATCAGCTAAAGACATTAACTTCTAAGCAAATAACAAGACACTTCTCTATATAGCTAAAAACAAGGTTGACTGAAAAGTTCTAAACATTGAGGAGGACAAATCCTGCCCAAAAAATAGAAATTAATCCAAGATTCTTGCACGGCTCTGTTGCACTCCATTGCGCTCTGTTTGCTGTTAGGAAAGCAAAAAGGTTTAAACGTTGCATTTTTGGTCTGGTCTGGCTCAGCAATCTAGTGACATTTGTCAATGTTAAAAAGATTAAGATGGCCAATCAAGTCATAGCAGGTGGGGTTTACTGTTCACAGAAGCAGAGTTCTCTAGAGCAGTGCTTCCCAACCTTTTTTTAGTCGCGGCACCCTTTGGAAAT
>NW_015518164.1:0-965 GCF_001515645.1 Sinocyclocheilus grahami | reverse complement strand
AATCGGATACATACAGTACATGTATATATTTTTTGTTTGTTTTTTTCCCTCCTCTGTTCTTGGTAATAACAAATATTGTATCAAAATACATCCATTATGTAAAATGCCATTTATAAACTGTGAAAAAGTGAAAAAGAATTTCAAACAAAATAGTACTAGTCCAAAATTTACAAGTGTAGAAAACCAAATGGACAAAAGCAACCGAATCCATCAGACGGAGGTCTCGGACTGTAGTTGTAGTACAAACTTGTGAGATTTGGGGTGGACATACTCCTCACTGAGTTTAAGGTGAGGGATAGCTTTGCTGGTGACCACTAAGCTGAAGTCAGATGATTTGAGCTGGAATTCAGAGCCGTGACGGAGGGGACTGGTGACCGACGCTTCGCTGACCAGCATCCACTGCCCGGTCCGCCAGCACTCTCTCGTATACTGCAGTGTGGGCCCAGCCATCAGATAGCTCTCCAGAAATGCCTAGCAGGGAACAACAGCACCCATATCTGTTCACTGATGTCTGTTAGTATCCTACAGTAAGTTGATTTGATTAGAAGTTGTGAGTAACATTTGGGACTGGGATTTTTTTTTTTATTAGAATTTTTTTATTTGAGCTGAATAATGACACTACTGTGTTTTTAGACCTGCTTTACAGCAGAATCTAAATTGTCTCCATAATTGATTATTTTCCTGTTTATCACTGTGAAGCTGCTTTAACACAATCTCCATTATATAAAGCATTATAGAAATAAAGATGAATGAATAAATACTTTCTAGTAGGTACTGTTTTTGTTTTGAAACTTTGTGACTGTTTAAAAAGTATGTATATCAGTAGTATGAATGAAATTCGGACGTACTATATCTCCCATGTTGTTACTGTCATGTAACCTACCAGCATGAGTTATGTTGCTTCACTGCCATTCACAAAACCTCTCTTGTGGCCTCATGGGATGGTAAATTATCCATTGAATGCA
>NW_015518163.1:2517-3175 GCF_001515645.1 Sinocyclocheilus grahami | reverse complement strand
CAGGACAAGTCTTGTAGTTATTCACCTATAGTTGCAATATAAGGTGGATAATATTGAACAACATATGAGTAGATTGACTTTTATTTTATATCAGACTTTTATTTTGGCGAGCGGCGCGCAGGAAGTGCGTCACACACGCTGGCATCGCTTCCTGTGGTGAAGGGATTTCCGTCAACAACAGATAAATTTGATCAAAACATCAATGACAGGAAACTGGTTTCGTGATCTTTTAAGCTCGTGTGTGTAATATATATCTAGCTAAAGCTGATTTCAGTGTTCACATCTGTTCAGACGAGTCTGACACGTAAGACAGAGCGTTATTGTTATTATTATTATTACCGCTTGTTTATGAACCTGTGTGTTGCTAGTTGTTTATTTCACCGCGAGTACACGACAGTCTTCTTTTCTTTTCGTGGTGTAGAGATGGTATTATGGTAGTAATATACCGTGGTACTTCTTTTTTTATGTACCATGGTTTTTATGAAACTGACGGGACTCAGCCTGCAGCAAGAGTCTGTTTTAAAACATAGTAATAATGAAAATAATAACACAAATATTAAGCGTCCTCTGGATCATGTGACAGCTCTCTGTTTGCAGAGAAATCATTTAAATTGAAACATCTGCTGAGTGTGTGTCCCTGCAGCACAAAAGCAGTGTT
>NW_015518163.1:0-1191 GCF_001515645.1 Sinocyclocheilus grahami | reverse complement strand
AATAGAAATAGAATAGAGAGTGCAAGTGTTAGAGGGTCAAGTGTTGCTGTTGTTTTTCTGGTAATGCTCAGCTCTGAAGTATTTAGTTGTGAGTGCAATCCCTAACAGGGTTTCTGAGGGTTTTAAAAAGGTCTTAATTCAACCTTTCACAAATGTAAGACCATAAAAGGGTCTTAAATCGGATCAGAAAGTCTTAAATTCATACAGGCGTGGCTTTAAATGTTGCATGCCCTGCAAAAAAAAAAAAGTTTTCCAGTACAAATATCTATCTTTAGATCAAGATATATTTACTTAAGATGCAAGTCTTGTTTTCTGAGAACACTGAACAAACGTAAGTGAGTTTATGCTTAAAGCAAGAGCAAATATCCATCAGTGGGGAATGAAAGCTTGTTTTCCCTTTGAAATTAAGATGATTTTTCTGAGCCCACTGGAAGATATTTTTGTTTTAGTCATAAACTCACTTCATTTTGATTAACTTGCCTTTTTTCTTTTGTCCTTGTGCTTCTCAAGTAGATCTTGATTTAAGAATCTTTAGACGTCTTGTGCTACAAAACTGAGAACAAACAAAGTTTGATCAGAAGGTGCAATAAAAAGTATTTCCATATTCTAGTGGTATGAAAGAGAGGTAATCAAACATTGTTTTTGTGGAAAATGAATTAAAAGTAATGTTGCTAACACAACTTATTGTATGCACCCAAGACATTTACACTTAGAGACCATATTGATGTATTGTGATCTATTCAATTTATTCTTTATTTGGTCTTAAAAAGTGTTACATCTACCTTCAAAAGCTGCAGAAACCCTGTCTAAATATCCGTGTACAGTAATCTCAAACAACTGGAATAATCGTTAAAACACGTACACCTGGCCCTCAGTTTGCAGAGGTCGTGTTTACAGTAATGCACGCTTCCAAAACTGAGTTCATTTGAACATTTATCGCCTTGTGATGTTTAATTGTAACCATGATTTTTGTTTGGTACACATTAAAGCATGATTATTTCATGATTATAAAGCATGAAAATTATTATTATTTGTGGTAATTGACAAATGCTGTCAGTTGAGCTTATCTTGCATTAAACCTACAACATTTGTGTGTGTGTGTGTTTGTGTGTGTGTGTGTTTATTGTATACTTTAAACATAAATATACTATTATAAAGCGGAGAGTTCCGGTGCTTGACTCTGATTGGCTG
>NW_015518162.1:2804-3175 GCF_001515645.1 Sinocyclocheilus grahami | reverse complement strand
TAGTAAAACCCTTCTGAGTCATATAAAACATGTTGGTTTGTTTGACTTTCTAATAGACTACGTTGTATTTAACTGCCCGGGAACACATTATAGGGAAAATAAATACTCATTGGATAATCCTTCACACTAAAGTGAAGAGGCCTTTCAAACCAAATTTGACTTTGCAAGCTCAATGCATCTGGCCTGACCTGAGCAGCTCGATCGCAGCAGCTGGAAGAAGTGGCTGTGGCCAAACCGTTTATTATCATTTTAATTACTTAAGTGACTGCAAAGGCATATGTACACAAACCCAGCTGACACGCTCGTACTGACCTCTGACTTTAACTAGAGATTAATTCTGTCTATAGTACATAAGAGAGCGAGAGAGGGAA
>NW_015518162.1:0-2693 GCF_001515645.1 Sinocyclocheilus grahami | reverse complement strand
ACACACACACACACACACACACACACACACATATTGCATATTTATGATCATTTCAAGGACATGCAAGGATCATCACATAGAATTTATAGATGGCAGTATGAATATTTTTATGTGATATAAACATTATGTTAGCATATGTTAATTAATAATTGCAGTTTAAAACATATAAAACATCAGTCCAAATGCCTGCCTGCCTGCAAAATCAAAAATAATAAACTGTAATGACAAAAAAGACTCAAATTGGAGAACATTTACTCTGTAATGTGACAGTTTTCCCCCTTTTTATTTTGTTATTATAAGGAACAAATGGCAGATCAGATGTTTCAAATATCTTATATCTTTAATGCTCACTTATTTGATTTTGCAATATTTCTTGATGCACTTATGAACTTAACTGAGTGAAATTAGGCAGTAACTCATAGCATCTTCTGCACTTTGATGTGCTTTATTTTTAATGCGCAGACAAAATTTCAACAAACCACAGAGAATTTCTCACATTTTCCCCTCAGCAAGGGGTCCAAATGGAAGATCATTTCAGAGCCTTAATAAGAACCCCCCCTGCTACTTAAGAGCACCCCTATTTATTTTCATTTTTTCTTGGAGTGGCACCATCAAACCCCAAGCATTGTAAGTGACCCTTAGATATGGCTAGCCTGGCAGGTGGTAAGGTTTTGCTGGCAGAAAGGAGAGGGCTTCTCTATGTGTGATCTCTTACAAACTCTTTAGAGTAAGGGTGGTATCGGATGACACCTTTCCTGTTTGAAATACACACGTTCAGGTGGTCGCAAAATAATTTTGGTGCCGAGCTTTATAGTCTCGCATTCAAAAATCGGCCTCATGCTCACTCTGTGTCTACACTGTTGCTGTCAAGAGTGTGTAAAGCTCTGCGTTGTTTGCCTTATCAGTGGAGTTTTTATTTTCTTTGGATAAAGCCAAGCGTGTCAACGGAGCAAAATTGATAAAAGTAGCAGAATAAATTACGCTATAAAAGGCCCTTTTTAATATTACGCGTGTATGCTCATGTCATCGTTTTTCTTACAGGTTCTATATTTTCTTCTAGAAAAAAAATCTATGTAACTTGAAAATGTTTAACACGCATTTAAATATGTGTGACAAAGTGATAACTTCTTACTGTATTTTTATTTAGGTCATAGCAACAGGATTTCTGTGCTGTAGGCTACATGCGCTGAATGCCGTCGTGATATTATTCGTTTCTTGGTCGGAAGATTCATATTGTCATTTCATGAGACCTGCAAACACAGGTTTGTCCTGCCAGGGATGTTGGATGAAATAATATACATAGCCTATTCATTCCCCTTAATATGGAACATAATCTTTATAAATATATTAGGCTAATGACTATATTTTTAAAATTGTGAGAAAAGTTTAATACTTTGTTAGGTACACATTGTTTACAATGCAATGAATGTGTTAAAAATATGTAATTATGTAAAAAATGCTGTAGTAAATACCCGTTTACTGGTTCACTGAAAACTTATATTTGTGTAGCCGTCTTAAAAAATGTTGCCTATTGAATAGGCTAACTATAAGCGATATGAAAAATATTAAAGATTGTTGAAGCAAAACGTATAGATGATTTATAATCATTCGAATCATTCTAATAATAGATCAAATAAAATATTGAAATACCATTTTATAATTTAATGACATGTACCTTCAGAAACCGTCCCAAATGCCGTCGTAATGCTTTTCTGGAAAGCGCAGCTAACTTTTTTTGTATACCGTAAATTAAAATAATTAATTAAATAAAATACAATAAATAAACTGGAAAAATAAAAATGGGTAGTTTAAAGTTATTTCCCCATTATGAACAAAAAAAAAAGTAGTTAAAAATAAATAACACTAAATTATGCGTTGGAACAAAATGCTATTTTCCAAGTTAAATAGGCTACTAAATACTGATTTGCAGTAGTTTAAATACGTTTTTTTTTCTACCATCGTTACCCTTGGTGGAATGTTTTAATGGGATTTTTTTCTAGTCATCGTGATATTAGGCTACATTTAGGCTATTAACTTAAAATGAAATAACTGCATGTACGTTAGGCTATACAAAGTTAAGTAAAAATAAGTTTTTACTCATAAAGATTGACTCTATAGCTGTTCTTTAAACAGTCACCAACTTTTCTGTTTACTGAAATAGCCTACTAAATATTGTTTAGACGGTTTACCGCTTTAAATATCTGCTCGAGTCAGATTTATCAGTTAAATAATCATTAGGGATATCCAAAGCGAAAGCAAATGTAATTGTTTCATTTCGGGTCATCTCAGAGTTTCATAAATCTTATTTAGAGCTTGTGCATGCGCGTGGGTGGAGTTTCACCTTCTCCATATTCAGAAGTTGGGTGGCTGCTTGAAGCTCGCACTCTTTGCGTATAAAGAGAGGCCCTCGGTCTCTTTAAGACAAGACAAATAAACGACTTGTACAAATAATTGGCCGCATTGCTTCATTTTTGACACCACTAAAACATTTATGGTGTCCACTGACGCGCTTCATGCTTGAGACGAGGCCAGAGGATCGTGATGGAGTACTTGAGCGACAAGTTCTCCTTGAAAAGTCAAGCGATTAAAGGCAGCGATTACTACATGGACCAAGTCATGGAGACTTTAGACAATGTGCAGTACTACACCAAGACATCACCTAAATGCGTCCAGGCCTTCTCGATGCAGAGCAA
>NW_015518161.1:1449-3176 GCF_001515645.1 Sinocyclocheilus grahami | reverse complement strand
TGATTGTTTTTTATTGAGCTTATTTATTCTGATTTATTGAGTTGCGTTCTACGCTCATGTTTTTATTACACTGCAACCCACCGTATTTTTTATGTACTGTATTATACTGAATCATATTCATTTTATTCTTCTGCACAAGGCAGAAGAGAATGTTAATGTTAGCAGCTACAAGTACTAATATAATACACTTTAACCAGCATAAAATGTAACATTAATACAGAAATGTGCATAACTGATAACAGAAATAAAAAGAATAATTTCAGTAAAAGATAATCAAATGTTATACATCAAGTAGGGACTTCTAGGTAACTTTTTTTTCTTATTCCACAGCATGGAACTTACCTATTATAAAAGTACAAATAAGGTGTTCTAAAAGATACTTCTAAAAAACAATCATATGTACAGTGTTTTACAGCAAAATACATGTACTGTCCTTTTTAATTACATTAATGTAATTAATGTAATTTTTGTGCTTTTTAAATTCTGAACATTTTTACGTTGTAGCTTTGACAAATTTCCAAATGAGTGGACAATACAGATTCTCCCCCCCCAAAAAACCTACATGCTTGTAATTTGCTTTTTCAGCTCTGACTCATGGGCATGACTTGCTTTTTTTCCCCTCAATGAGCCACGCTAGTGCAGGCTCCCATTAAGCTACCACCACCATTGTGATGTCACACGTACTGTTTGCGCACACGCTGTAATACAATTAAAGGCTTTCTGTCAGTTAGGACCACCTGCAGCACTGCATGGCTAATGATAGTGAGCATGAGACATAATTCAGTGTGGACAGCTGAGCTCTATACATAAATAAATGTCCATGATTTCATTATAAAGACCAAAATGCAATCTTTAAAGTGGATTATTTATAGTGTAAAGTGCCTGGCCACAATTTATGACCGTTTTTGTATTGTATGAAAGTGCATTGGTAATTTGCTTTTATTTAATCGGTTGTATTATTGTAGATATAAACCATTGCCTTTGCAGTGTTTGTTGTTAATTAATGACCTCTGACCAATTAAAGGAATACTTCACCTAAAAATGAACTATAAATGAACTCAAGCCATCCAAGATGTAGATAAGTTTGTTTCTTCATCGGAACAGAATTGTGGAAATTTAGCATTACATCACTTGCTCATCAATGGATCCTCTGCAGTGAATGGGTGCCATCAGATTGAGTGTCTTATGAAGCGAAATGCTGTGTGTTTGTAAGAAATAAATCTATCATTAAGGTGTTTAATGATATCATTAATTGTTTAACTGTTGCTTCCGGCTAAAATACAAGCCCCCTATTGCTTTCTCTAATGAAAAAGTTGTCTTGTCTGAATCGGAGGAGAAATATGCACAGATCAAGCACCCTTTACAAGTAAAAAAAATTGTCAGATACAGTTCTAAACAAATATGTTGGTGTATTTTGATGTGAGAGGATAACAGGGCATGGACTGTTTCACTGGAGGAAGCGTTATTATGGATTATGGACTCACATTTTGTCCAGAATGGGTTAAAGTTAAAACACCTTAATGATGGATTTATTTCTTACAAACACATAGCTTTTTGCTTTACACAACATTCATTAATGAACTGGAGTTGTGTGGATTTCTTGTGGATTATTGTGATGTTTTTATCAGCTGTTTGGACTCTCATTCTGACGGCATCCATTCACTACAGAGGATTCACTTGTGAGCAAGTGATGTAATGCTAAATTGCTTCTCCAAATCTGTTCCGAT
>NW_015518161.1:0-354 GCF_001515645.1 Sinocyclocheilus grahami | reverse complement strand
CAGGTTAAAGTAAAAAGCTGTAGAATAGTAGAGTGGAAGATCTCAGTTTCTTATTCTGAATGCAGATAGCAGCAGTGTTACACAAGGTGAAATGATGCAAGTGAGAAGGCTTTAATTGACTTGTAAATTCACCCTGTTATTAGCAAGAGTGATTAAAGTGCAGAATAATGTAGTGTGAATGGAAGGTGAGTAGTTGGGGTGTCAGGTTCTCATCTGGAACTGTAGGTTCAAATCTCACTGTCGCTATGTTCTAACAGCGATTTAAAATAAAACTAGATGAAGAAAAGCTTGTCAGGACTTCCTGAAATTGCATAACATAAGTTACATTGAACAAAATTATAAACGCAACACTTT
>NW_015518160.1:2313-3176 GCF_001515645.1 Sinocyclocheilus grahami | reverse complement strand
AACCAATCCGCCATGCAGAGGGAGCTGGACGCTCGTAGACTGAAGGCGGCCAGAAACACGGCATCATCCGGTGAATCTGCCGCCCCGGTGCAGGTCAAACAGGAGCCCATGAGTGACTCTGAAGAGCCCATGGACACGTCAGGCCCGCTCACTAACGGCTCGATCAACGGTTACCCCAACTCTACCTCTCCGGCCTCGGACCCTCATAACGGACACGCTCACGCCTTCACCCCGGAGCTCCAGGACTTTGTGCGGAGTACCTTCCGGAAGCACTATGTTTTGTGCCTGAGTGAAGTGAAGAGGCTGTTTAACCTGCATCTGGCCAGTTTACCCACGGGGCACTCGGTGTACGGCCACGTGACGGACCGCATGCTGCAGGAGACCATCCTCCAGAGCCAGTGCAGACAGATCCTGGTGCCTGTAAGTACTGTGGTGGATGATGGGCGGTTTTAGTGCACCACATAGTGCTTTGTTATAAACTGATTTAAAATATGCATTTGGAAAACAAGTATAGATGCACTGATATTAATATGAATTATAAGCCCAATATAGATTGATTCAATTAAAAATATGCACTATGGTTTGTCAATATTTACATGTATTCATTTTAGCAGATAGAAAACTAAGCTACATCATTAACATCACAGTGATTTTAATGTGATTCATTTGACCATTATTTTATTACATAAATAATTTGGTGACACTTTAGTTTAGGGACCAATTCTCACTATTAACTCTTTCCCAGCCATTGATGAGATATCTCGTCAATTAAGAGACAATGTTTCCCGGCCAAAGACGAGTTTTTACGGCAATCCGTGTATTTTGCTTGAAAATGCACTAGTTTGATAAAAATGCATTTTTCT
>NW_015518160.1:0-1285 GCF_001515645.1 Sinocyclocheilus grahami | reverse complement strand
TCTGTTCGAGATCTTCATGAAGAACTATCGCGTCAGAAGAAACATGATCCAGACGCGCCTCACGCAGGAGCTCGGTGACGCTGTCACCAAAACAGATGTGGATCGACTGCTCAAGGTGCCGTTACAATATTTCATTCTAGAGTTGTCATGCTACAAAAAAACATTTGAACTGTAAATACGTATTTTATTTAGTTTTTGTTGTCATTTTAAAAACAATGGTGTATAACCTTCTAGTATTTCTCAGTTAAGTAAGCATCACTTTTCCAAAACCTTTTCCAAGTGTTAGACAAACAAATAAACAGTCAGAAATAAAGTAAATAAATAACAAATTACAAGCAATAAATCAGCTAAAAATGAAACTGTCAACGTTTTTTTTTTTCTTCTTTTTTTGTTTGTTTGTATGTTTGATTAAAAACAATGGCATGTCAACTTTATTTATTTAAAAAAAAATTAAGTAAACATTGCTTTACACTTAAAACTATTTGGAAAAAAAAACACAAAGTCAGAAAAAGTACTTTTTCAAATATATTGTTATATAAAGACGATCAGAAAAATACAATAAATAATTAAATTGCAAGTAAAAATAAATCACCTATTGTGTAAAAATTTATTTTCACCAAAAAAACTTTTCGCGCCCATATGACAACAAATAGAAAGGTGATGCAACATGTCAGACATATAATTTAGCAAAGTTATTGTCTGAATTAATTTTTTAAAACAATGTATATTTAAATCAATTTAGCCTTCTTTTAAGTAAACAGAAAAATTAAGTAAATCCATAAATAAATGACAAATTACAAGCAATAAATCTAATAAATGTAGTACAACAAAATTAAACATTCAGAAGTTGATGGAGAGAAAGATAATAATAAAATGAATTTCACTTATTCTTATTTTTACGTAAATTCAGTAAAGAAGACACCTACATATTAATGCATATTTTTAGGCTACAATTAACAGCCTGCGGAAAATAATAAAAATACCCCTTAAAATAAACACCTAAGTAATTAAACACACTTTTGTCTCAAACTCCTAATTGGCCACTTATCAATAGTTAGTATGGTAGTCAAGTTAAAGGTGGGGTAAGTGATTTCTGGTAGCCAATGTTGACATTTGAAATCACCAAAACAAACACGCCCCTACCCCAAAAGGGTCTCGTCCCTATTTTGATAGCTCCGCCCCACACATACGTACGCAACCCAGGCAACGATTAGTTCTGTAAAACGAAGCAAAACCAATCTTACACCGTGTCTACACCAGACGCGAGTGGCGCGGCGCGACAAAA
>NW_015518159.1:2381-3176 GCF_001515645.1 Sinocyclocheilus grahami | reverse complement strand
ATTACAGCTGTCAATATTACTGATGTAAAACAAGTAACTATTTTATTCACACAATATTTTTTTTGGAGGAGGGCAAAAATATATTTACATACTCATATTTTTTGTTACTTAATAGTAAAGCTGAATATGGCATTAATGCTAGTAAAAAAAAAATTTAAAAACTGTTAAACTATACAATTATATTTTACTATAAACTGTTAAAAACATTTATATTTTATTTTGTCAAGATCAGACAACCGTTCATTAGATGACTGTTATGCAAGTTTCTTATTTTATAGCTGTATTGATGTAAACCTCATAATGTATTTTTTATTTTTTTTTTACATGTAGGATTTTCTTGGTGGAGGGTGAAAAGCTTATTTTATCAAACTTAAATGATTTCAAGTAAATGTTGGCAAATGGAAAACCTATAAACTATGTCATGTGTGGTAAAGGGAAATTAATTAACTTTGCATGGCATCATGATGGTTTAGTTGTAAAGTTATGAATTTGTAAATATTGCCCAATTATATTTTTGTTTATTAAGCTCAGAAAGCTGACTGTTTCTTCTGCAAGGAACCTTTTTTTTTTTTACAGTGCAGTATATTACTTTAATCATATGCTCATACAACATATGAATATGTTTTTAGATGGAAGGGAAGGCAGTTAAAGTGAATATGTATTCTCATGTGGCTTGAATTTTTGTTAAAACATAACTGCATTTTCCTGTATTATTTTAGTGTATTTTGTTACAAATGTCTTAATTAACAAAATAATAAATGATAATAATAACTGCAATTGTAAACATGTTTTTTT
>NW_015518159.1:0-651 GCF_001515645.1 Sinocyclocheilus grahami | reverse complement strand
ATTGCATATTTGCATGCATTAGTAGAGAAGAGTCAGTCATGCCACAAGAAGAGCAAGTTATGGTAATTTGATTGGAGATAAAGTAGCCAAAAATATGCATAAAAATTTATTATTTACAAAAGACCAGCAACATGCATTAAGAAATGAAATATAGTAAATTTTGGATCAACTTTAACAGACTCTTCTGTGCAAGAATGACTTGAACTGTTTCTAAGCCTGTATGTGAGTGCCAACAATCAGTAACAATGAAGAACTAACAGACGATAATCAGTTTACATCAATGCAATTTTAATTGGTCTTTCTCTCACACATATTTTAGCTCTATAATCAGACATTATAGTTAAATAATTTTGAAATTAATTGTGTTATTTTGTTTATGTTGAGCTTTTATATTTGTACTGATAACACTGTGTTTATGAACTGGATGATAATGCTCTTCTCCTCAGGAGCTGTAACCTGTCCTGACCGCTGCATCACTCCACTTCCTCACTTGATCATGGGGAAAAAAGATTTAATATTGAGATCAAAAGTTTGTCATGCCACCACAGACACTGACACACACACACACACAGATACACACACACGCATCATTTACAGAATAATTTAAGATAAAACTGGAATTAGGCTACAATTCATATTGTATTTTCATAT
>NW_015518158.1:2035-3176 GCF_001515645.1 Sinocyclocheilus grahami | reverse complement strand
GAGGAAATTGGCTGTGTACATTTCCTGTAGAACATAGAATGTTTAACAGAGTTTCTTCTTTATTTTGTCATAGAAAACTCAAACACAATCAAACACACTTCCTCGAACAAAGGGAAAGCAGAACAGGATGTCAGAGCCAATAACCATTTCACAAGCAGTGGGCAGTAATATTGCAGGTAAAGGATCATTGTAAATTTGATCAGCCTCTTTATATCTTGTATCTTTAAATCCTTATAGCCCTTTCAATGCTAAAATTAGTTCTTTAATAAAAAACAATACTTTCACTAAACAAGCAAAATCTCTCTGTTTCTCAGGAAAAGTAGATGAGATGGATGAAATGTTTCATAGCCTGAAGAAAGGAGGAGTGTCTCTGATTGGTCAGAATCAGCCGACGACTCACGACCAGCTACGTAAATCCTTCATCAAACGCAACAAAAACCCTGTTATCAATGAGAAGATACACACACTCCGTGCCCTCCAGAGCACACTTAAGGTAAGACATGCATTTACACACACACTAACAACCCAACATAAACTGCTATTATTATTATTATTATTATTTCCTACTCGTGTCAATCATAAAGATGGACAGTTTAAAGTATAGTACCAGTCAAAAGTTAATTGATTAATTTATTGTTACTTGATAATTAATTAATTGTTAATGTTTTTAAAAGAAGTCTCTTATGCTCACCAAGACTGCACCTATTTGATATTAGTACAATATAAAAGAACTGTTTTCTAGTTTAATACATTTTAAAATGTCATTGTCACATTATCCTTCAGAAATAATTTTAATATGCTGATTTTGAGCTCGAGAAACATTCCTTATTCATGTTGAAACAGATGTGCTTCTTATTCTTTCTGTAGAAATTGTGCTATACTACCATACAAGTCTTTGGGGAAAGAAAGAAAAGAAAAGAAATCAATACTTTTATTATTTTCAAGACTGCATTAAATTGATAAGAAATGACAGTAAAGACATTTATAATGTTACAAAAGAATTCTATTTAAAATAAATTCTGTTCTGAAAAAAACATCAGTTTCCAAAAAAATAAGAATTGTTAATAAGAACCATCATTAATAATTGAGCACCAAAAATAATTGATAATAATTGAGCACCAAATCAGCATATTAGAATGAT
>NW_015518158.1:0-448 GCF_001515645.1 Sinocyclocheilus grahami | reverse complement strand
TAATGACATTTTCTGACCTCATCTCTTTGTGATGTGGGAATGTACAGGTCAGGTGGCTGTGTATTTAAACAAAAAAAGTAGTTTTGCGTACAATCATTATTAGTTAGCATGACAAGCCAATAGATAGTTTGTGCAGGTGTGATGATATAGGCCTATTACAATTACAAGCAGTCTTACTTTTCACATGGCATGGGCAGCAGGAAAAAAATGCTTTGAAACATTTAATCAGTAGTCTAACACATAGTATTGCAGTCAATAACTACACATATTTACAACGTTAAGATTTATCAAGTAAAGACAGTAATAGCGGAAAAGCCACAAATGCCAACAGCCTTGTGACACTAGTACATTGCTTTCATTTTACGACAGCTTTGGAAAGAATAATACAGTACTGTCGTGATCAACAGTAAAATCTGCCACGAAATAGACAACTCATAGGCTACAATAT
>NW_015518157.1:21176-22569 GCF_001515645.1 Sinocyclocheilus grahami | reverse complement strand
TTAAGTCATCCAGCCTGATGAATCCACAATATTAGCTCAGGTATGAAAGACAGGTTAAGCTGATTATAATCTGCACCGATATTAAAAGCCATGTCCAGTGAGACTGTATAAATTAAGTATAGTAAGGGGCCAAACACAGAACCCTGAGGCACCCCCATTGGTTTGCTGATGGTATTTTGCCCATGAAGTAATACTCCGAATGCAATGTTCAGTTTTTGTGATGTCCAGATCAGAGAGAGTAGACTGGAGATTGTGGTGATTCATCATGTCAAAGGCAGAAGACAAGTTTATTAAGATTTCAATGAATAATTTTGGATTTGCTTAAACATCACATTAATGTTTAAACAGCCTGTTACAAGGAATATCTTGGTGATGTTGTTCAGTTCTTAAGCATGTTTATCTGTTTGTTTGTTTAGGCAGCAGGGTCGAATCAGCAGTGATCCTTGCATATCACGGTTAGCGGTGGACAAACATGTGTATGTAAGTAAAAGGGGCGGCCACACTGTGGAGATCTGGGATAAGAAGACTGAGAGGATGATGAACCTCATTGACTGCGCACAGTTACTCGGGTGAAGCGGCACACATTAACATAACTCATTCACACACTTTGACCCCATTTACACCTGTTATTAACATCCATTTCAGATTATCAGATCACAAGTTGTTGGCACTAAATACAAGTAGGGTCCAAAATGTTGGGAAAGGAAAACAGAAATGCATGTGTAGTGTTAATGCTAATCTGGTCTGTCCTGGATATCAGTGATGGACCACCTACTTGCCTGTCAATCACCCATTGCACTAAAACAAGATATTAAATGTATTTGGTTCAGAAAATAACTGTCCGATTAAAAAACAGTTGGAAAAACACATGCACAAGACTTCATGAAAGATCTCGGATTTGCTTCATATCAACATGAAGTGACACTGATCATGTGAAGCACATCTGAAGTTCATTTGTTATAGGAGTATGACTGAAACGTCATATTTGTGGCATGATGAAAGTTTTAATCATTTGGAAGCAGTAGTTCCACAACTTTTTGCGCTTTACGTTTCATGAAATCAGAGAATCTTCACATTTGAGGCTAAGTATCGACTTCCTAACCCTTCCAGTTTATATGTCCACAACAGATTAACTCCCACCAAAAAGCCCAAAGCCCAGAGTGAGGACCAGTCTAGACAAATGGTGCCGTCTTCGGCGATTGTTAAAGCTCTGTTGGTCCAGCACAGCGGTACTCTGTGGATTGG
The DNA here is from genome assembly GCF_001515645.1 of Sinocyclocheilus grahami. Taxonomy (NCBI): domain Eukaryota; kingdom Metazoa; phylum Chordata; class Actinopteri; order Cypriniformes; family Cyprinidae; genus Sinocyclocheilus; species Sinocyclocheilus grahami. The sequence goes on along the minus strand of NW_015518157.1, from coordinate 21,324 downwards.
GACCAAAGCAGGACACATCCTGTTGGTGGAGGTCTCCAGCTGTCAGCTACTGCAGACCATCAGCCCTCACTGCCACTCCATACGCTGCATGGGCTCTGTGCTGCTAGGTACAATGTGATATTCAATATTACATCTCAAATATTTTAAA
>NW_015518157.1:0-3176 GCF_001515645.1 Sinocyclocheilus grahami | reverse complement strand
GTTTTGGAGATGGTTCTTTAATGAATCAGTCCAATCCTTTCAGATCTCTTTTGAAATCTTCAGCCACTTCAATAGATCCTCAACATGCATTCTTAAAACTGAAGCATGAACATGCTTCTGAGCAACCTATAAGAAGTGATTCTGTCCTTAAAGGTTTTGTTTTAGGGACCAGTGGCTCCCTAGTCGGTTTGTGAACCTGGAGCACCAACTAAGAATGTGCAAAATAAACTTTGATTTTGTGTGTGTTTGTGATCCAGAGCTCCGCCCAAAGAAACCGAGGAAGAGTTTGACTCGGCCTCTGAGGAAGACAACTGGCCCAGACACGCCGACGCCGCCAACAACTGAACGTGAAGCTGCTGAGTGGAGTCCTATGGAGTCCTTCCAGCTGGACCTAAACCGAGAGCTGTGTTTGTAGATTTTTAAATGACGGCACGTTGAACAACAGTTGGAATGTGTATTACATTAAATATGGTGCATTTAATAACCTAATGCAGATATGAAAGCGTTAATATATCTTATTTTCAGTCTCTGGTGATTGATGATATTTGTATCTGTCTAAAGATAATTATTCTATACTTATGAAGACGTTAGTGGGTGGTTTGTTGCTTGTTGCCGGTGTGTGAACATTGTAAGGGAAGTAAACGGATTATGTTGAATTTTAGTATTTCTGGTGCATAAAACACCTAATGTCCTTTTTTTTTTTTTTTTTTTTTCGGGACACACTGATACCGCACATGTGATATTTTCTTATGCCTCTGTTTTAACCATGATGCTCAATTCTACAGCACAAACCTCTGTTACGTACATCTAGTTTTTTTTTTAAGTTTTACTGTTTTTAGACAACTTACCGTTTTCCTGTTAACTTAAGAACTGAACAAAAATAAAAGTGATAATAAATTTGACAAAAGTTGCACACATTTTCTGTGCAGTCTGTGATGTGTACTTTCTGATGCTTTATTAGCTTTGTCCTGTAAATTGCATACTTCAGCTTCTATTTAACTCTGCATACACAAATCAAAAGACAGTACTATCATTTCTCTGGTTTCTGTTTTGCTCTTATTTCTTTTTTTTTTATCAGCCACCGTTTATTTCCCTGTTAAAAACCGAAACCAAATCCTTCAAGATAACAATTGAAACAATGTTTTGAATGATGAAAATAACTTTGGAAAAGCCCTAAAGAGCAATGAAATCACAAGTTCTGAGAATCATCAATTGTTATGTATGCGAGGCATGTTGTGATGGTCCCCTAGGTGGCAGCATAGAGCAACATCAGTAGATGAGACATTCATTCTTGTGATTACTAGAAAAGTAGCTTTTTGGATTGTCTTATTCATATCATGGTCTGCCATTAGTTTTTTTTTTTTTTTCAAATAAAGTAATTTAAAGCATAATTCGTAGTAGAAATCTGACAAGTTTGTATACTTGCATAAACAAAAACACATGCAAGTTATGTAAGTTATTAACCAGTTTGCATGCTTGTCCCATGCTGTACTTGTCTAATTAATATTTTTAAGTATGTAATTAACGTGTAAATAGACAAAAGCTAGCAGAATTTTTATAAGGCCCTTAAAATCTTTTCCACCTTTCACTTCATTAACTGTTTTTCTGACGTCTACCAAAATGATGGCTATAATAATAATAATAATCTATTCATATATAAACTTTTTGAATGGCTGTCTTTGGACCGCTCAAAAGTGTGGGGTCAGTAAAATTTATTCAAACGTTTTAAATATATTTTCAAACGTGCTTCTCGTGAATTATATGCCTTGAGTCTTGAATCTCTTAAAAATGACTGAATTTAATTTAATGGTTGGTATAGTAACATTACATCAGTTAATGAAATTACGGTATTTAACTGTAAATTTAAGTTAAAACCGTATTTTTTACGGTAAAATTCCGGCAACCACAGTTGAACTGTAAATTTTATGGAATTTTTTTTACAGTGTAATTACGAACCCAACCAAAAGTAAATAAGCTATTTTCAAGGCGGACTTCCAGGTTCGTTTATTCAGCGATGTGACACCACATAATATAAAGACCGATTTTTCACATTAATAAGCATAAAATAAGTTAAAGCTTACTTATTTGTGTGGATGAAGCGTATGGAAGTCAAAATGTGTCAAAATAGCTGAACACGTTGAAATGTCCCGTGTAGTAACTAGATGTGTAACATTATTATAAGAATTATATTATTAAAATTGTATTATTATTATGCATGCCGTTTTCATAACTATATTAACTGGTGTTAATTTGTCACACCACTGGACAACTGAAATGTAACAATAGTGAAATCAAGCCGATTTAAAAGTGAAAAAATAAAATAAAACTGACCAGTTACAGCATCAAAACATGAAAGCATGTACTCTTTTACGAATAAAGACACTTTAACCTTAAAACTGTCTTTTGTCCATGTCCATTTGTCAGCTACTCAGATATTACATCCCTATTTTAACTATACATATTACATATCCCTGAGATAATATTTTTTGCTGCAGAGCAATGGCAGGAGAGAATCTGTGAATATTAAGAGACACTGGATCTAAAGGAAATGTCAGTGATGATACTGCCTCCTGTCCGTAGTCATCCTCCTCAGCACCTCGCTGCTGAACTGGTACGTGAGCTTCTTCTTGACCTTTTTGACCTCGCCGGTCTTGCTGTAGTTGCGCAGGGCCCTGGCCATCTTCTGGTAGGTCATTCTCTTGCGGTTGCCCTTCTGCTGGCCCCAGCGGCCGGCGAGTGTCTCCTTGTGTTTGGAGGAGAACTGAAAGACGCCTCTCTCTCGGTCCACCCACCAGATGCAGTCCCGCATGTCTCCGTCCTGCAGGAGGTCCAGGAGGAACTGATAGAGACGCACTTTCCGCTTGTTTCCTGCAGAAGTTGACGTTCAGTTTAAAGTCTGGATTGCACACAATCCCATTAGCTCACCACTTTTGATACCAATGATTTCTTTCTTCAAAAACTAATGTCAAAGGAATATTGTGGAAAACTATTTTTTTTTTACAACCAAATAATGGTTCCCTTCATCTCAGCGGAATACGATTTTGTGACTTTTCTACATTTTCTATCTATATTCACATAAAAAAAAACTGAGCTTGATTCGGTTGTGCTGAAGGTATGTTATTTATTTATTTATTTTTTACTAATCTGGTATTTGGGGTCAATATGACCCCACATTG
>NW_015518156.1:1612-3176 GCF_001515645.1 Sinocyclocheilus grahami | reverse complement strand
GATGCTGATTGGTCAGCAGTGCTACACTTTCGTTCAAGAAAATATCATACTGCATGTTAAATAAAATATAACAAGCAATAATCAAAGAAGAATCAAAAACTAAATACATTTCAACAATCTTAGATTTATTATGTCAAACACACAGTGCATTTTTAGAGCTCCATACATTAATATGATAAAGATGCTCCAAATATAACCTTGTTATACTGCATGCATGCCGCTAGATCCATTCACAGATATATTATGAAAAATAAAACGGCTATTTAAATCTCAATACTGATTTATAAACAACGTCTGAGATCGTGGGGCATTCTGGTATTGCTTTCCTTATGAAGGATGCATTGAATGCTTTCCTAGAATTTGGCCAAAACTGTTGTTTATCTGAGTAATATATGCCTACATAAACATTTCATTATGCAGTTTCTGATGTCTCTACACAGGTCAAGCAGAGACTGATACAGCACAGAAACAAGGAAGCTGCAAAAATGGTAAAGGTAATTATAATTTGGTAATGGTAAAGGTTGTTTCTACGCAGATCCTTCATAAAGTATACTGCTTAGTGACTTTTCATGAAGGCAACATTTTGTTGATCCATGCAGGCGCTGAGTTTGTGGAGAAACACAGTACAGAGTTGATCCAACGGGTCTCACTGGTGAAGCCCATTGCAGACGACATGAAACCTCTGATTGGTGATGAGAAATACCGAATCGTATTAAAATCAGGAACAACCTATGATCAAATGAGAGAGCTTCTGGGTTTCCTGAGCACAGCTACACTGAAAGATAAACTTTACCAAAGTCTTAAAATACATGAGCACTCCCTTGTTGAAGATTTGGAGCGTTCTGGCTAGATGCTCTTTATGTGTCAGTACAATTAATTCAATGTGGTTTATTATTATTGTAAAGCAGACGGGTTATTAATGATATAATAAGGTCTGGAGTGTAGTGAGTTGTGTTGTGTCTAACTTCATGAGATATACAGTTCTGATAGTTTTTTCCCCTCGTTTTCTATATTTTGACACTGAATATCATTACATTTTCAGAATAAAACCTATATGAATACATAAACACAAATACTTTAACTGTGGAGAGATGTTGGATAGATTAGGAAGTTAGATAGTTGGGAAGATTAGGCACTATACCAAAGATTTGCATTTGAATAATATGTATCTGTTTGTGGTTTCCATAATGTGCTTGAGCAATAAAAACGGCTTTATAAACTTTTCCAGACAACTTTATATACTTACTGTAATATTTACAGCAGTGTTGCTGTAATTTAATTTACAGCATTTCCCTGCATTTCCTGATTGCAGTAAATAACTGTGTTTTTAAACAATTTCTATACTTTTTACACTAAACTACTTTAATGTGTGTAAGCTGTGATATTAATGACTAGTAGGTCAATTTTAAATTTAAACTATTCATTAACTGCATAAGCTTTGAACATAATTTAACTGCATACAGTGTTGTATGATGCATACATTAATTCACCCTATTATTTCACAAAACAAAACAAAAATGACACTTCTTAAACAGGTCAACATGTATTTAATATATAACTTTTT
>NW_015518156.1:0-441 GCF_001515645.1 Sinocyclocheilus grahami | reverse complement strand
AAAAAAAATCAGCTTAACAATTTTTTTGTTAAATGGGATGTTATTACTAATGCCACTCAAACACTATGCACTTCTCAAAGTTGCTGGATTGCTTTTCCTTTCACACTATAATCCAGTACACGCTACAGGGATATCTCTTGATTGATTCGATTTAAGAGAAAGTTATACTAATTGTGATAAATGTGACATGACTCGAATAGTTGTAATGTTCTATTAAACAGTGTGTACAGATTGTGCAACAAAAATAAACAAATAACTTTTCCTCAGAGACCTCATGTCCGGCAGTGGTTCACGAAAGGCAAGATGCAGGTATAATTGCAGCAGTCAATATCATTATGAAACCAAACGCACTCAAGAGCACTAAGGAACAATCACCAGAGAAACAGAACTAAACACAAGGAGGAAACACATCAACTTAATCATCCTCAAAGACAAAGCATA
>NW_015518155.1:2249-3176 GCF_001515645.1 Sinocyclocheilus grahami | reverse complement strand
AGAGCACTAATTCCTAGTATGGGTAACCATACTTGGCCACATGTAATGTCAGTATGTGAACACGCCCTTCTTAGACTCTTGTTTTAAATGTTGAAGGCTTCTACATACTAATTGTTTCTTAATCCTGGTTTCTTTTGTGTTGCAGCTTAACTTTGTGAGGTTCTACTTGCCACTTCTTGGCATTGAAAATCACGAGCGGATCGTTTACCTGGATGATGATGTCATAGTGCAAGGTGAAGTCCATTATTATGTGTGTAAGCATCTGAAATTGATACTAACCTTACACTTGTACTCGTGTTGCACTGATACAAAAGCTTTCATCATCAAGTTAATCATGCGAGCATGATCTCATATGTCAAGTGCATGAAATGAAACCTCTTCACTGCTCTATTCACTGTGCTAATGAATGATTTTTGTTACATCTGACTGACAGGAGATATACAGGAACTGTATAACATAAAGCTGAAAGCGGGACACGCTGCTGCGTTCGCCTCAGACTGTGATCTGCCCCCCACACATGAGATGGTGCGCAGTGTGGGGATGCAGGTGGGTATTTATGGATGAATGTATTAGTATTTTGAATATGGTTGAAGTTTATCACTTTTGTTACTGATATATGGGTTGATTTTCATTTCATCCCACAGACAACTTATATGGGCTTTCTGGACTACCGCAAAGAGGAAGTCAGAGAGCTGGGCATCAACCCCAGCGACTGCTCCTTTAATCCAGGTGTTTTTGTAGCAGACATTGGTGAATGGAAAAGGCAAAAAATAACTAAACAGCTGGAGAAATGGATGGCTAAGAATGTCAGGTGATACAGTATATTGGTTCATATTGAGTTTTTATGAGATCAAATTAGTTCAGATTTAATAGATTTATTTTTCCATGTCAATGTAGGGAGAATCTGTACAGCAGTGCCATGGCAGG
>NW_015518155.1:0-646 GCF_001515645.1 Sinocyclocheilus grahami | reverse complement strand
AACTGTTAAAATGGCAGTTCACCCATCATGTCGTTTCAAACCTCTTAGATTCTGAATTTCATTAATTAAATATGGATTTGGAACAACATGAGGGTGAGTAAGTGAACATTTCCACACTCACCGATTCTTCTTCTGCCTCTTCATCTGCCTGGACCTCCTCCTCATCCTCTGCTTCTTCTGTCTGTTCTTCTGGTTCCTCTTCTGGCTCTTCCTCTACCTGTGGACACAGCAAAAGGATATTGAGCCACACTTCATTTGAACAACTATTTCTTATTAGCGGTGCTCGACTTTGTGTGTACCTGTTCGTCGAGGTCTACGTTCATGCTGAGCCGCAGCATACGCTCTATTCTGTCTCCGTATGCTTTGGTGTCTGCGAGTTGGTAGCCGGATCGCAGTGTGGCAGTTTCAAAGAGCACCACGGCTAAATCTGCAGCTGTCTGATCCTCGGCATCTTCCTACAACACAAAAGCACAATATATCAAAAAATCTGAACTCTTTTAACAGCAACATTTTTTTATTAACTTAATCAAAGCTATGTTTGACTTACTTTAACTCTGTTCAACATCTCCTTGATGAGAGGATGTTTGGGGTTGATTTCTAATGTCTTCTTTTGACTTGCGTAATAACTAGAATGAGAAAAAAAAAA
>NW_015518154.1:2243-3177 GCF_001515645.1 Sinocyclocheilus grahami | reverse complement strand
ATGTTATGTTACCAGCTCCTTGCTAAGAAAGAAAATGTAGCACTTCAGTGGTGGAGCTATTCTACTGATAAAAATTGTGGGGCAACACAGAATATCTGTATGCACGTGCAGCATGATCTGTGTGACTGTCTGAATGTGTGAGTGAGCTACAGTGAAGACAGCATATTAGTTCAGAACGCTTCTAATTTTTTTGTTTTTATATGTAGGGAGTGTTCATTTGTGCAATAATAACCTACCAGCAACGTAAAGATTTAATTAGTATATTAGAATGAGTACATTACAATAGAAATTTATTAGAATGAGTAAATTATTTATGGGTTTAAAAACAAGATGCAAACCTACACCCTTACCTATATTGTTATAGAGCGGTACAGTTATGTAGGCCCTTCATAATGCAGAGATCAACTGCCTGATCTGCCTATAGTTAGCAATGGCCCTAGTATGTTTAATAAGTGGCTAATATAGTAAAGTCTGCTGAGGTGAACCTTAGCGCTGTCCTGTATCATGATACGTATTGTATCGTGGCCTCTATATCGGAATACGTATCGTATAATGACTTTGCTGCCGATACACAGACCTAGTACCTTTGGCATTTCAAGTCTGTTTTGACACATTTCATGCGGTCAAGGTGTCACTGAGTCGTGCCTGTAAATGAACAAAGCTTTTGATTGACTGTGCTCAGCCTAGTTTGTCTTACTCTCCTCACAGCATACAAATGACAACATTGTACAAATTCTACAAAACCGACAGGGTGAAAAGTTGAGTTCTTTTCAGAAAATTTCCACTAACAACTGTTGTTTGACAAAACATTGCTACAGTTTTATTTTTTTTTATTGTACATATGTACATCAATTTGACAGACACCATATTGTATATTGTAGAAACTGAATTCTGTAAAACTGCTTTGCAACGATTTGTATCGTGAAAAGCGCTA
>NW_015518154.1:0-813 GCF_001515645.1 Sinocyclocheilus grahami | reverse complement strand
TAATTAAGGTTTTTTGACAGTACATTGAAGCTTTGAAAATAACTACAAATAAACTACATATATCAAATCGCTGCATTTCTTTCCCCAGAAAGATGCAGTGTTAACTAGAGCCCGACCGATATGGGTTTTTTGGGGCCGATACGATACCGATATTAGGACGTAAAAAAGGCCGATATTAATATATCGGCCGATATTCTTTGTGTATATTATAGTACAGTACCAGTCAAAAGTTTGGACCCTTTCCCATTTGTGTGTCCAAACATTTGACTAGTACTATATATAGAATACAGTATATACATAAATAGAATATGTATACACAAACACATTTTTTGCAATGATCACTCAAATGTGGTGATCAAACACTTATAATGACGTGACAGAGATACGTAATGGAGGCAGGGCATTTAACAATTTAACAATAAACTTTATTATCCAAAATGAGTCTGACATCAGTGCACTGAACAGTAAATTTGAAGTTTATTCAACTTTAATTCAATTCAATTCCATTCAACTTTATTCCGTTGAAGTTTATTTCACTTCAGAACATTCATTCACGGATTTGCGCTACTGTCTTCACAGACAGACGAAACTTACTAGAGAAGTGTGAAGTGTGACATAATATACCTCTGTAAATAATTACAATATAAATTCACGTCTCGCGCACTTTAATGCCCTTTGAATGTAACGTGTACATTCCCTTTGAACTGGAATCATGGTCGGAATTTCATGGTAAGTCCATTTCGCAAGGCACTTACGGTCGAATAAGACCACGCTTGAATGCTGTTGCCTGAACAAGAGACCTCCTTACTGAAG
>NW_015518153.1:0-3177 GCF_001515645.1 Sinocyclocheilus grahami | reverse complement strand
TGCCTGCATTCCAGCTCCTGTACAGCTAAGGACCCGGATTACCCCACTCATCATACCCTTCGAACTATTCCTTCACCATCACATCCTCTGAACCCTACCCTAGTACTCTCTGTGACCCAATAAACCTATTTGATATAAACTAACCTGTTGCGTCAGACCTCTTCCGTTACACATCTCACACCTTTGTTGCTAATCAAAACGTAATTCTAGACCTAGTAACAGAGGCTTGCCATTAGCCCCTTTCAGATACAGACGTTACGGGAAAATTGCCGTAAAGAGATCAGGCCCTTTTTAAAAATACCAGTAAATCTGTTCCGGCAATTTACCGGTATGAGAAGTTGAAAAATTACCAGTAAATTGACAGAATGATGCTGCTTGTGAATGCAGAATGCAGAATACCGCTATTAGCACGTACGAGTTCAGAACGCGCTGACGTAAGATGTCTACTCCGGGCCAATCCAGAACCATTGACATTCAAAATTCAATCGCTTTGGGCCAAACATAACATTCTGACGCAGATGACACATTTACATCGCGCTGTGTAGTTCGGTTTGAAGTCGTGATGTCTCTGGGCCAAAAGAAGTTGCATGAATGAGAACGTTTAACACAAAAATGAAAACACCAACAAAAACACTGACCGCATATACTCCATGTTTCCAAACACAACACTGGTGCAGGCGTTTAGATGTTATTTCCATTTAATGATGTCACAGAATTTACCAGTAATTTGAAACCGATGTGCTAATGGTGGTTTACCAGAAAAATACGGAACGCCATTGCCTGTTTGAACAGCGCATTTTTTAATTTACCGGAAAAGTTGTTCTGGTAATTTTACGGCAATTTACTGTATAACTGTGAGAAAGGGGCTATTGACAGCAGATTAATGCAGTTATTAGAGAGAGAGAGAGAAAGAGAGATTGAGTGTGTGTGAATTACCTGAGTTTATGCATCTCTCAACAGTGTTCCGCAGAAGCGTCTTTAATAATTGCGAATCTGTAAGTTCACCTTCTTCATGAACAGCGCCGTTATAAGTTGCTAAAGTAGTTACCTGCTAAAAATCATCAGAGCAGCGCTGACAACACACTTCTGCACATGTGTATGTTTCTGTGTGTGCTCTTGTAAGGGAGGGAGAATGGGAGAAAGAGAGGAGGCTATTATTATTTTTTATTACTTTTTACATTTTATATACCACTGTCAAATGTCTCTCATCTTAAAATATTTATTTTATGTAGGTACAGTGAATGGTTTGTGATTGTATATGTTTGAAAGTGCATGTGTGGGGGTGGATTACAAAGTGCCAGCTTCCATCACCATCATGGATGAATAATGAAATTGTAAGAGACTGATTGAATGATTGATGCGCTTGTGAGCAGACAGAATCACTAAAATGAAGTGTGACCAGATGACCTCAGCTAGTTAATAAATACTGAGCACTGCAACCACAGTCTTCCCCAAGGGTGGCACCTTTCCTCTGACTTTGGCTTGCAGCTGAATCTCGCTGATGAGCCCTCGGTGGGTCACATTGTTAGGTGCATTTGATGAACATCAGCACTGACACCGCAATTAATTAATAGATTATATTAGATGTGAAGTTATTAATTAAACTGCTGTATTTGCATGAAACAAGGATGCTCTGGGGTGATGACATTTGCTGAAAACAACTGTTTACATAATACAAAGAGAAAGTAGATATAGTACCTAAAGAAAATTTCACTAATACACTTAGCGTGGAAAGCTCTTACCCTATTATTCTGGAAAAACCCATTAGAGTCAGTGTCCTTCACCAGAGAGCTGACTTTAAAAGAATAAATCAGTTCTGCTAATTGCATTACTTGTCTCAAATGTTGCCAGAAGAATGTCACTTCAAATCACTTAGCCGTGCGGTGCACCTTATAAGCGGGGGGATGTTGTAACCATTTACAACCTTTAACAAATAAAAAAAATAATACAGGCAAAATAAAGTTTGGTTCCATATGAGGAATGGTTGATGTTACAGTTGGTTAAATATTTGCATGAACATATTAATAATTTTATTAGAAAACTGCATTTAATGTTCCCTATATTCAAAAAAGCTTTCCCAGGTACTTTCTGTAGACTGATAAAAGTGTTTCATTTGTAATTTTCATTTTCATGTGTGTTTCTCATTTGTAAGTCGCTTTGATAAAAGCATCTGCTAAATGACTAAATGTAATGTTATGTAAATGTTTCAGAAGCTGCAGAGATCTACAGGGCTTCCGCTACAGTGTGAATGAGTTCTGTTCAAAACTGATTTTATTGTAATATTCAAATATGTGAAAAGCATCAGTAGATCACTTTATGAACAACATTTGCAGTTTTTGACCTAAAAAATAAGAGATAAAAAAAAATCTACAGTAAAATTAACAAGCTCTATTTTTGCTATATTACTTTTACAATATGCAACTCAAATGATGCATATGATGTGTAGGATCACAGCCTGAACAGAAAAGCACCTGTGGAAAGGAACAATTGAAAATTCCATTGACACAAAACTGCTGCTATTTCATAAGAATCCACTTTAGACAGTTGACATAAAAAAAATGCTGCTTCTTGCATATAACAAAGGTGCATTTGCATTTAACTTACTCTAGGATGAAAGTTGGCCTTATACATTTTTTACCATGCATTTATCTTTTTTTTTCTAATTTTGCTTGTTTTTGTATTGATTTACAGATCTTAAACTGTGTGAAAACCCATCAAAACCATCATAAAAATATAAATTTATGCATGCATAAAACTATGATAATCAAACAAATTTAAATTTTATTTTTATTGTGCATCATTTTCAGTCAAGCTGTAGTTTTGTCAAATTATGGATAAAGTGTGAAAATATTATTTAATATTTGTGTATTCTGAAAAGCAATGCAATATCCCTACATTATGTCCTAACTTAATTTGATTGTGTTCAATCAGAATCAGAATCAGAAGAGCTTTATTACCAAGTATGTTTACACACACAAGGAATTTGACTTGACGACAGGAGCTTCCAGTGTAGAAGTACAAACATAGAGCAGACATACATGATAGTGTAGACATACATAGGAATAACACAGTAGGGATGTAATATACAACTAATCTAATTTTTAAAAAAAAGAAAAATTGAATAATGTACTGTATACAGAAATAGAAGTATAGGAAAAAATTTAATTGTTTAGATAA
>NW_015518152.1:1718-2961 GCF_001515645.1 Sinocyclocheilus grahami | reverse complement strand
CTTGTGAAACATTTATGCGCTAATGTTCGAATACTATGTTTTTGAAAAATGCCCATCCCTACCAGAGATGAAAGTAGCATTATTTACCCTCATGTGCTTCCAAACCCATGATTTCCATGAAAAACCCTTTACACAGATCCATCTTTACAACACAACAGCAGTTTATAGTCACCACATCTGTAAACAGCATCATAAAAATAGTCTGTATGATTTGTGCATCATAAAACTGTAATGTATTGTTTGATAATATAACTTGAGTAAACCTTTCACTGCAGCTGTGTGATTAAGAGCTGCACTCTTCACACATCTCTTGTTAAAATGACCACATTTCAGTTTTTGGGTGAACTGGTTTTCTTGAATAAATGGCAACCTTTAATCACTAGAAATGTTGAAACGATGTTGTTGTGGCTCACAGGTCGAGGAAGCCCTGGTGAGACGGAAGAAGATGGAGCGGCTGCAGAAGTACGCCAGAGAGAGTTTGATGGCACAGAGTGAGGAGGCCAGAGCTTTGCTTGGCTTATAGTGGGATCAGAGATGGATTCATATCCCATTGTTGTGTGTACAGTCTTACACAGCCGTGACTCTGAACGCTGAGCACAAGATGAGAACTGCTCTGGCATTATTTGATCGCATGGGCTGGATAAGACAGAGTGGATGTGGTTGGAAATGCATAAATAAACCAGGCACACAAAAGCTGAAAATATTTGTCCAGCTTGACTTGACATGGTCAGTATGATGCTTATTATCTGTACAGTTAACATTTCATTGTTAAGCGGTCATATGAGCTCACACAAAGTGTCATTTGGACCACACCTTTGACATTACAAGACAATATTGTTATGCTGATCATGTCAAATTGTGTATTGCATTTAAGTATGAGCTGTTTTTTGTTTGCAAATTGGCGTTCATCCTTCATTTGTTCCACCTATGAGAACTGCTGTACAAAAATCTCTGTAAATATTTTGTATACTATGTTCCCTTCTTGGACAAATAAACTGCTTTTTACACAACTCTTATACTATTAACATGCTGTCCTTGTAAATGCATTTGCAAAGTACTACAGCGTCACTACCTCAGTTTAACTAATGTCCAAACGATGCTCTGATGAGAGAGTCTGGGTCATGTGACCTGCCAGATAAACCACAGTCATGTTCACACTATCAGAGCTAGATCTAGTGAAGTGAAAGTGACTTGTGATATTTGGGTTACGAGTCCGACTCTCTAACCATTAGGCCATGACTTC
>NW_015518152.1:0-1607 GCF_001515645.1 Sinocyclocheilus grahami | reverse complement strand
GTTTTCCAGTCTCTCTAGAAGTATGTTATGATCGACAGTGTCAAAACTTTTTATCAATTAAATGCAGCCTTAGTGAGCAAAAGATTCTTCTTAAAACATTTAAAAATCATACCAACCCCCAATTTGTGAACTGGCGGTCTATCATTATAAACATTGGATTGCATGAAATTAGTAATTGACTAATTATAATCAATATAAATGACATTTTAAATTCCATAACCAATGCATTTTTGTGTGTACTCAAGATAATTAGGTTTGTTTGCTTTATATTCTGTTAATATTCCTTGTTTGTAAGCTATTTTGAGGTTGATTCTTCAGGGCAGAGTATGTGGCGATAACAGAGACTGCACTTTTGAAACAGAGAACATTGTTAGGTCAGATTAGAACAGGTGACACATGATCAGCAGGTTATTTACAGGATAAAACACAAGCCCCCTTTTTTTGTAAACTGGGCGAAAAAATAGCAGATTACACCAAATCCCCAGATTTCCCACCCTGTCTTTCATGCAGGTGAATACATATTTTAAGAATTTATATCGTCAAACCTGTGGTTCTGTGAGGGAATCAGTTGTTGTTCGGACAGATGACTTATAACAGCAGATGTGAGAGAAATCTGATACGTTCCTCGTTGTTTCAGTCTGCTCCTGTGCTGGAGATATTTCTGAAGATAAGGGGATAGTTACACGGCTGTACTGTAACCGTGTGTTCATCTTCACCATCAAATCAAGATCTCATGATTATTTCTCAAAATTATTTTTATGTTAAATTGCTGTTTTTCAATGATCAATCAATCCATGCACATCTTTTTTTTTTTAAATTGCATTTTATTTTACAGTATGTGTACTTGCAGTGTACCTACCTAAGAAAGTTTGGGTAATATAAGGTAACTACATGGGTTAGGTTTGGTTTAGGGGTAGGTTAGGACCTAGTTATTGTAATTACTTTAATAAGTACATAGTATGTACACGAGGAACAGGACTGTTAAATATAGTGCTACCAAAATTCACACATCCTTGTCATTTTAAACAAGTCAAGTTAATCAGTCCAGTCAAAGACCATTTTCTTCATTCAAGAAGCTGTTTCTCTCAGATATTCATGACAATAGAGAAGTTTTTCATGAAACGGGTCTGAATGATTCACTAGTCTGTCTGATCAAATGTACACGCACACCAGAAAAGGTGTTATCCTAAATGACTTAAATCCTCTTCTTTTCTCCTGTGCCTCTAGCTGTAGTTCTGTTTGGGGAGCCCATTCGACATTCTTCTGAACAACAGCAATCTGAGCGTTGCCTACGAAAGCACGCACAGTCTCATCTGCTGCTCTCGGCCTGTAACATGGACCTCATGTGGATGGCAGAGGCACTTTCAGCAAGGTGAATGATCAGAGGACACCAGGGCTAGGTGTCAGACTTCACACCAGTGAATATTTCTATAAGCACAGGGTTAATCAGTTCCTTTATAGATACAAGTCTCCGCAGCGAAACGCCTGTCTAACACACATTGACGTTTTGTGACAGTATGCTCCAGTAGCAGTTTTATTGTGCTTGCTTGCTACATCATATCCATAAAGGACATACAATATTTTGTACCTGCTTAAAAATAAATGTT
>NW_015518151.1:2423-3178 GCF_001515645.1 Sinocyclocheilus grahami | reverse complement strand
GCCAAACCTCTAGTATCTACTGTACGGGATCTGTTCAATTAAATCACTAATTCACTATTTCCCTGTGTAAAGTTGCAGCTCCATCGTCCTCTAGTGGAAAAATTGAGTTCTGCAGCTGACCAACAGCATGACCACATCCTTGAATGTGAGGGGGTTCCTGGCGCAGACCCTCACCCACGCGCATACTACACTCTTTAAAACAAAGGTTGTTTCTTTCCATTGTCATATAGAAGAAATGCCTTCTTTTCTTAGTGAGAAGAACCATTTCCCACTATAAAGAAAACTTTTTTACAATGGAAAGTTTCAATTAAGGTTAAAGGTTCTTCATAGAACCACTGATACCGATACAGAATCTTAATTTTAAGAGTGTAGACAGAGTTCATAAAGGACATCAGCTTTCAGTGTTAACTGGGGCGAGAACTTTAGCGGCTTTCCTCATAAATAGTCATGATAGCAATCTATGTAAGCTGTCACGAAAACAAATTTTCCCCATTTCGTGATAATAACAAATCTGGGAAACACAAACCGCATAGGGCTGAGTTATTAGTGTCTTTTTATAACTCATGCACTTTTCAGATCACGTCGCCACATCACTTCACGTCTGTCGACAGTATAGTGAAATCTCTACTTGTCATTACATCTTTCTCCTAACAGTAAGAATTTCGATCGAGATAACATACAATCTATTGGCAAGTGCAGCGAATAGGCCTATCACAATCTATCACAAACTTTAAACTAGCATTTTTTGTTTTTAA
>NW_015518151.1:0-870 GCF_001515645.1 Sinocyclocheilus grahami | reverse complement strand
AGGGACAGCGCCATCTATCGGTTATAAGTGTATGTAGGCTTGTGTATTAAGGGTTTCCAACAGCAGATTCAGTGGGAAATGGAGAGGGCATTTTTCACACTTTGAGTAGGCTACTCAAGAAATTTACTGGTAAACATTAAAACACAATCATTATTGTTCAACTGTTTAGTATTTTTGTGTTCAACATATTAAGAAACACTCAGTGTTATCTTCAAATGCCTTGTTTCAGGCAGATGAAATTAATTGAAATCTGTTTTCATCAAGCTTAATTATGATGCCTTTGTCTATTACCTTGTGTTTTGTATAGGGCTGATTCATGCTCTGCACCACTATTAAACCATTCATTCTCTACTGTGCAGGTAATGTCACAAATTAAGCATTTTAATGTGTTTTGATACTTAATTACCATATGCGTGATGTATTCTAGTAGAGTTCACCATTAGATGGGGATATTTCTACTACATTACTGTTGATTGGCCTGATCTGGGTATGAAGACCACAAAGTGTGTGCAAGTCGCTTTGGATAAAAGCGTCTGCTAAATGATCATATGTATCAATACAATGTGCAACACTTTACATTCAGGCTAATACCTAACTATTTTAGTACACTTTACACCAAAATGAATTGTGATTAAACAAGAATTCCATGAACATAAAGTGCCTGAAGTGGTATTATATATATTTTTAGTATTATATTTTTAGCTATGTAAAAAAAAAGTCTCTTCTTCTCCACTTTTTGCATGACTTTCAAGAGACAGACTGATAGACAGAGCTGGGTAGATTACTTGCAAATTGTAGTCTGTTACTGATTCCAAATTACATGACAAAATTGTAGTTAGTAATGTAATCCATTACATTACACATTTTAGG
>NW_015518150.1:2162-3178 GCF_001515645.1 Sinocyclocheilus grahami | reverse complement strand
GTCTGTGTGTGTGTGTGGTGTGTGTCTGTGTGTGTGTGTGTGTGTGGTGGGCGTGTTGTGCTTGTGTGTGTGTGGGTTGTGTCTGGGTGTGTGTTTGTTTGTGTGTGTGTGGGTTGTCTGTGGGTGTGTGTTTGTGTGTGTTTGTGTGTGTGTGGGTGTGTGTTTGTGTGTGTGTGGGTGTGTGTGTGTGTTGTGTTGTGCTTGGGTGTGTGTCTGTGTGTGGGTTGTGTGTCTGTGGGTGTGGTGGGTGGGTTGTGTCTGTGGGTGTGTGTTTGTGTGTTGTTTGGTTTGTGTGTGGTGTGTGTGTGTGTTGTGTTTGGTTTGTGTGTGTTGTGTTTGGTTTGTGTGTGTTGTGTTTGGGGCAGCTGGTGAGGAGGGGTTGCTCTGTGAGTGAAGTGAGGGCAGATGCGGCTCTCTCTGGGCAGCCAGTGCTGTGGATATCTGCCCGTCTCTAGAGTCAGAGTATGGCTGCTCAGTCTGTACCTCGTCATCTGTCTTCTTCATTTTTTTGTGTTGTTGTTGTGTGTGTGTTGTGCTTGTGTGTGTGTTGTGCTTGTGTGTGTGTTGTGCTTGTGTGTGTGTTGTGCTTGTGTGTGTGTTGTGTTGTGCTTGGGTGTGTGTCTGTGTGTGGGTTGTGTGTCTGTGTGTGTGGTGGGTGTGTTGTGTGGTGGGTTGTGTCTGTGGGTGTGTGTTTGTGTGTTGTTTGGTTTGTGTGTGTGGAGACTCTTACAGAACTCAGCATGCAGGGCTTCAATATGATTTTTCAAATTGGTGATTTAGGAGAGGACCCCACACTTCAATGCCATATAATGCAATAGGTTCTATGACTGATTGGAATATTTTGAGCCAGATTCTATTTCAATTTGGATAGATTTTTTGATGGCATAAAAGGCCCTTCTTGCTTTCTCTTTCAGTTCATTCACAGCCAAATTTAGCTTGCCAGTGGCATTTATCTTCAGCCCGAGGTATGTGTAGTTTGTGACATTTTCAATTTTGGTCACACCAAGGGTGAAGTT
>NW_015518150.1:1287-1638 GCF_001515645.1 Sinocyclocheilus grahami | reverse complement strand
GGGCAGCTGGTGAGGAGGTGTTGCTCTGTGAGTACAGTGAGGGCAGATGCGGCTCTCTCTGGGCAGCCAGTGCTGTGGAGATCTGCCCGTCTCTAGAGTCAGAGTATGACTGCTCAGTCTGTACCTCGTCATCTGTCTTCTTCATTTACAGTCTTGCACTGTACTCAGATATTCTGCAGTTGTGTAATCTCTATTTAGGGCCAAATAACATTCAAGTTTACTTTGTGTTTCTGTTGTTTCAGTCCAATAGGTTAAATAATTTTCTTTTTGTGCTTTTATAATTTGGTTGGGCCGAATTTTGTGGATGAATATTTCAGAGTCCTGATGCTGGATGTTGTTAGTCATGTTAGT
>NW_015518150.1:0-1226 GCF_001515645.1 Sinocyclocheilus grahami | reverse complement strand
GCAATAGGTTCTATGACTGATTGGAATATTTTGAGCCAGATTCTATTTCAATTTGGATAGATTTTTTGATGGCATAAAAGGCCCTTCTTGCTTTCTCTTTCAGTTCATTCACAGCCAAATTTAGCTTGCCAGTGGCATTTATCTTCAGCCCGAGGTATGTGTAGTTTGTGACATTTTCAATTTTGTTCACACCAAGGGTGAAGTTATGTCTCTCTCTCTCTGTCTGTAGTTTCTGACTGAACTCACTCGGCTGTTCCAGAAGTGCAGGACCACTGGCAGCGTCGTCATCACTTTAAAGAAATGTATGTTCATCTGAGTTATTAGATTCATCTTATTCAGTGTGCAATAAATGTTTCTCGCTATGTTTCAGTTTATCAGATCTGAGGTAATGCCAGTGCTATTTTAGTATTGTGTATACAATTTTTTAAAATGTATATTTAGATTTTAGAATATTTTAAGTGTTAATATTTTAAAATTATTCAAATATTTATAAAATATTTTTTCTTTTTTTAAATTTTTACTTATAAATATTTTTAAATCAAATATATATATATTTAAATTATATTTTTATTATATATTTAAATATATATTTAAATGAAATATATTTATTTAAAAATATATTTTTTTCAGTATTTTTATTTTATACTGAAAAAACAAATTGAACTTAAATTGCAATTTTTTTAATTATGTTTGAATAAAATATCTATAATTTTTTTAGCAATGTTTGAATTATTTTGTTGTTATGTTGTAATCTGGCTATTTAGGTTTAATTTCTTTTTAGTTTTAGTTTTACTTACTACTTTTCATTCAAGTTTTTCATCTAATATTTCTGATTTATTTCAATTATCAACATTGTTTATAGCATTAGGTGTTTTAGTTTTACTTACTACTTTTCATTCAAGTTTTTCATCTAATATTTCTGATTTATTTCAATTATCAACATTGTTTATAGTTTTAATGATAAAACTCTGGCTAATGCATTGACATGTTGAGCTCGTCACTGTTTTGTTGATATATTAAATGATGATTTTCATCTGCAGATGACGGCAGAACAAAGCCGGTCCCCAGAAAAGGCCATCCAGAGACGTACGAACCAGCCGACAACAAATGTCTCTTCAGAGCATCAGACGGCAAGACCAAAATCAGCACAGTGGTGAGAAAACAGCATTCAGTCACACGCATGTGTGAAAGAGAGAGAGTGTGTGTGTGTGTGTGTGTGTGAGAGA
>NW_015518149.1:2625-3178 GCF_001515645.1 Sinocyclocheilus grahami | reverse complement strand
AAAAATTTACTAAAATATTTTTTTTCTAATGTCTTTATTAGATTGCAGGAGGGCTTGGAAACACTGGGGTGCTAAAGCACTACAAGAAGACACTAGCCTATGGAACTTGTTTATTGTGCTCCACTGACAGCTCAGCAAATCACAAACCTCTTTAAGATCTGTTTCTCAGCGCAAGGGAGTTCACGTCGTTTGGAGGAGGAGCGTGCTGTTGGCCAGTGGAGAGGCTGGCTAATCGACATAGAGGGTATGCATGCTCTAACTACTAATGTCTCCGTTTAGTTATGACCACCGTAATGAAGAAAAATAAATACTTTGGACTAGAGGTGTGAATCTTCTATTGCCTCATGATTTGATTACGATTCAGATGGTACTGATTCATTTACAAAACGATTCTTGATGTATCACAATGCATCTTTTCCTCACATTCTTTTATTAAAAAGAATTGACCCTTTGCAAACAGCTTGATTGACAGGTGATCTGACCAATCATAACGCTGAATCCGCCGTTCTGTCCGACAAACAAATCAGACAAGAGAGTAGATTGACTTCAGTGG
>NW_015518149.1:0-1273 GCF_001515645.1 Sinocyclocheilus grahami | reverse complement strand
CCCAAAACTTCAAATGTGTTGGTTAGTAATGATGATGAATGTAAGACATAGACAACTTCTCCAAAGCGATGCCAGTGTATCATGAGTATTGTACTTTATTCCTGAAAATGAGCACGCAGTACAAACACTGGCTTGAAATAATCACAATTACAAAAATAGGCAACAAGACAAAAAATAAATAATTGCACTGGAAAAGAGACACAACAAAATGGAAAAATATGAGTTGTATTCTAAATGTTAATGGTTTCAGAAATGTTCTAAATGTTAGTGAAATAAACCAGTGTTTATCCTACAGGCCAAAAGTCATATTTTTAAGGGACATGGAAAAGTTTTGCGTCTCCATACATTATGTTCTAAAAACGACATGTTTGGAACAGCATAGAGATCCCTATTCCTTTAACACTTTGGTACTCTTCATTTTCTATTCATCAAAAAGGTAAATTCAGGGAATCCGCCCGGTCTTGACTAGATCTCGTGCCTAACGTGTGGATATTTCTTGTTGAGGTGAAAATGTGTCTCGCAATATCAGCATATTTTGTGGCTAAACATTTGACAAAGCTTGCATTATCTTATTCTGAATTGTACCGTTATCTGTTTGTTTCCAATAACGTGCTGTGTTTCACTGTTACGAGGAGCACATCTCCGCAACTCGGTCAACAAACTCCTCTCTGCATATGCTAAGAGTTTGGCTTCATTATAACGTTCATCTGTGGACGAAAGGTGCGCCGTTGAAAACATAACAAATATTGCATCAATATAGTTCTAAATATGCAATCACTGGGCCGCTGGCGCCCTCTGTAGGCATTTTAATAATACATATTGTACAGTTGTATTGTTTAGAATGTACATTTCTTAATGTATTTTAACAGTGTTGTTCAATGAAACCATATGATTACTCACTTTTGATGTTTTATTTAAACCAATTATTATTGCCTCATCGTTACAGATATTTTAAGTCTATTTTTAAAGATGTACAGTTTAAGCTACTGTTCATTTAAGTCTATAAAATACCAAATCATCAGTAGATCGCTCATTTAACAAAACAATCGTTAGTGGCAGCGCAGTTTAATGTTTCAAAATGCACCTGCATTGTTTATACACTTCTTTAACAATTCTATTAAAATACCGTTTCATCACCTTCTCTTGAACAACATGATGTATCGACTCATCTCCTGAGCTAATGTATTCGCACAACTGTGAGCACCATACCAGAGTGTTGAGTAAAGTTATTAACATAACCAATATATCAAAAGTAAAACCTCAGAATGGCACA
>NW_015518148.1:1689-3179 GCF_001515645.1 Sinocyclocheilus grahami | reverse complement strand
CTAAGACTAAGACTAAAATGAAAATAGCTGACAAAATGAACACTAATCGAAACTCAATATAAAAAAATGAAAATTGTAGGTTATCTTCAGGTTATCTTCTGGTAAATTCAACACAATGTTGTGAAGTTTGAGGTGAGCCAGACCACTAAAATCAAGGTAACAATCACAATCAAGCCAAGCATTCCAGCAGCTGTGGTCTGAGGGTTGTATTATTTTTTTTGAGCTGGCAGAAAGGAAAAGGAAGAGAAACGAGGGTGGCTTTTCTTACCCTTTTGTGAGAGTCTTTTGTGATGCAGCAGTTTTTGAGCACAATGAAGGTTCTTTGTGAGGGGCTGCTGCAGGGGTCTAGGGTGCATTCCTTAGCCGTGGATCCTGCATGGATCCGCCAACTAATTGAAAAACCTGAGGCCTCAATACGATACAAATGGCATCAGAAATCATCTACTTAATTTCCAGCAGCATAAATCAATCGAACCGTCACTTGTGAACAGAAGGCCAATTTGGTCAATGGAAAAGCTTTTGTTAATTCATTCAGTAGCACATTCCTGGCTAACGCCTGACCGGTGGCTTAATCTTTCACTTGCACAATTGATGCGAATTCACTCCTTCGTTCAACAGTGCTGCAAATCCAAATTTATTCAGTGAGCAAATGTATAAACCAACAGGATTAAAATGTTTTGTATTTCCCAATCTCTCTAAAGCAAAGCTTAACGTATAATGTTGAGCAAAGAGAGAGAATAAATAACCAACTGCCATGTACACAGCTTGGACTTGGTGTTCCTGTATCCTACGACCAGCCGTACAATCCGACAACAGCTGGCAGCCTCCAACAGATTTGCCTTCGTGATGCCTACTTTGACTCTTCTAGCACAGCTATTACAAAGCTTACTTGTGAAAAAGCACCACAAGCAAGTCAGAGATCCAATCCAGCGGCTTATCAAGCCACGGTACGGAAACTGCTATCGCTTGCGCAGGTTTGCTGAGAAATGGAAGCAACATATGGCAGCACATTTCCAAAAGCACACTCTGAGAGAGTAAAACAAAAATGCTTTTAAGCCCAAAAAAGAACAGGAGAGAGTCAGAGAAGGTAAACAGGGCCCTACGATTTCCAATGCGAAAAAAGTCATAAAAATGGAATTGACAGTATAACCCAGAATGTCATGGAATTTGGCAAATTTGAAACCCAAAGGTCTCAATGAAAACCTGTCAGAATAAAAGATCTTGATTTTAAGTTGATCTTAAGAAACTGTGACAAATACATTACTATTGTACAGTGAAATGTACTTTTCAAAAGTACATTTCAAAATAATAATAAATTCTTATTAAAATGTAAATGTAAGAAATATCACAGCTTTTACTCCACATTTTAATTTTAACAGTAAACCTCTGTTCTGCAGCACTTTGCCAAAAAGGCAACTGTTACATTTTCATTTAATTACATTTTAACTGAGTAATTAAAGTAATGTTTTCCACCTTCATTTGATTACCCC
>NW_015518148.1:0-1087 GCF_001515645.1 Sinocyclocheilus grahami | reverse complement strand
GAGTCATTAAGGCACTCGAGAAGACTCTGGATGATTTCAGGTGAACGAGTCCTGCTGCGGTGTGGTTACGGCTGCCTGAGGGACAGAGAAATCTCAGCTGTGCCCTTTAAAGTGTTGAAGTGCACCATTAGGGTTGCTGCCAAGGACACCGAGTCATGGATGAATGTTTGAGAGGAAGAGAAGATGATTCGGTGAGTGCACTGTTATCAGTAAACTGCTTCAGTACAAAACATGCAGTTCAGTTCAATGCATCACCCCCTCAAAGCTTCAGTCTCCATGACCACCACTTACCTGAGAGCTGAGTTCTGTTTAATCACACGTGTGTGGTCCTCTTTCTTAAGCTCTTAAGACAATAAGTGGCATGAACAGAACACGACATTCCCAGAGGTAGCCTATGCTATCATTCACACATGAACCCCCTACAAGTGCAGATAAACACAGGCAGGTTCAACGTATAGGTCAGTCTCTCTGCTTCCATTCCACCATTAATCAAATTCTCCAAACTTCACACCATGGTGAGAAATATTTTCCTGTCAACTGCTCGCTGAAATCTCAGCAGACGTCATGTGAGCAACGAGGAACTTGGTACAGAGCAAACTGGAATGGAGACACGAATAAAATCACAGTATGTACCGCAGGTCTCCTTGACCCTGATTTCAAAGTTTCTAAGCATTCCCGAAAGAGAAATGGAGGAGAAAACATGGCAACAGGTCAAAAAGTTTGTTTAAATGGTGGCTGTCGATCTGACATTCATCTGTTGATTTATGCAATTTTGTTGTTAATGTTCATTTTTTCTATAGCTTTAAATTATTTTATTTCATTTTAGTTTTAGTGAGTTTAGTACTTCAAACTCCACAACTGACTGCCAGTGTTAGTATTATACTATTAATATTTATAAATTATTTTAAATTTGCCTTTATTATTTTCATACTTTCAGTTTACATTGAGTAATTATGTTATGTGCTTCAATTTGTGTGTTTCCATTTTAATAAGTTTGATACTTTAATTTAAACTTTATTTTAGTTAGCTGCCAAGGCAGTGTTTCTAATACAGGTGCATCTCAATAAATTAGAATGTTGTGGAAAAG